>NC_142936.1:71655356-71832856 GCF_046866305.1 Octopus bimaculoides | reverse complement strand
TGAGTGCCTGCATTATAGAGAAAGTCATACTTTACATAGATTTTTCTTTTTTTTTTTAATATTTCGTTAGATTTGTATTTTTAATGTTAATTTTTTTAAGGAACAAAGTAATTTTTCAATAATTTTTTTAATGCATTAGTTATAATGTAAATTTTTATTCTGAAAGAATGTTTTTCAAATATAAAATTCTATTGCGCTAAATTCTGATCATCCTCTTTCACTAAAAATCAAAGGTATCACGTGTCTTCTAGGCCATTGTATCTGACAGCGTTTGTAAAGCAGCAAATAATTAGGATATGAAAAATTAGATAATATCTAACAAAATATTAAATACCTACTCGAAATTATTAATTTAAATATTTAAAATAAACAAGTATATATGTAAGTGAAATATTTCCATCTCGTATTTTTTCTTTTCGTTTATTTAAAAAAAAAACACAACCTTCAAATTCGCTGCGGAAATCTAACGTGTTAGCCGTAATCTGCATTAGTCTTAAACGAAGCTGATGGTTAGTGCAGAACGTAATTTTTTTAAAAGCTTTATTTCAACTTTAAACTGGACTACATGTAAGAACTGCCATTCAAGTAATTTCTTTTGAGATCACTTTATTTATCATAAGGTACTTTGTGTTCATTTGTTCTGTTTTGTTTGTTTTTAAATCATTTTTTTGTTACCCTCGTCGAGTTTAACTTTTGTCCTGAAGCGAGGAACGACCAGAAATAGATTTTAATATGGCCGAAAAAAAAAAAAAAAAAGCCCGTATACAATGGAATCGAATATGTTGGTGTGAAATACACTGTTTAAAACGTTAGATTTATTTTTCCTTACATCATGGTGCACCTTTCTGTTATATATACATAATATATATATTTGAATTCATACCATCAGCCGCTCGTCTCGGCAGCTCTCTCTCTCTAGTGATTATATATCTTAATATGGCTGAAACCTCTATACTTTCATATTCATATATTATTTACTTTTAAAGGCAAACTTCGCTGGGTTTTCATGAAAGTATAACGAAAAAAATTATATTCTTCAACTATATAGCGTCATTGAATTTCTTAGAAACTATTTTTGATCTGAACTATATAAATGGTTTTATATATAAGCTGTTCCTTGCTAGATGTTATGTTGGATGCAAATAATAAGAGTAAAGAGGAGCTTGTAACGCCATTTTGCTTTCTTGATTCCGTTTTTACAAAGAATTTTAAATTAAAATAATAAGCACGTGTTTGTGATGGAAATGCAAGACTTTTTGTTTGTTTGTCGATCCGTCCCTAACTGTATAATTAAATTATTTGATTTTTAATCATAAACAAGTTAATATACTCCCCAACAGTTTAGTGTATAAATATTTCTTTCGTTATGACATTGGTACAAACATTTGTGACATTTTTCCATCACCGTCGACTATTAAGGTATATTATTTTATGGAAAATACTTAATTTTTTTTTGTTTGTTTTCAATATTTAAAACGTTTTAAAGTAGTTGAGGTATTCATCTTGTTTGAAAAGATAAAAATTATACATCTTAGCTTTTCTTTCTGCTTCACAATGTTTATTATTATCTACGGTCAAGTAATTAAAAATTCGTTGCTTAAAAATATATTTGATCACTCATTCATTACTTTAGCAAAAAAAGATCCTTTAATGAAACTAATTACGGCAAATACTCCTATGGTGGAGTATATGTGATTTAAAATGTGCTTCCTTTATTATATAAATGCCATCCATAAAATTCTCATATATCACCTTAAAACTATACTATAATAGAGTATGGATAAATGTACACGTTTAGATAAATTTAAAATGAATCCCTTCGGTTAATTGTTAATGATTACTTCCTTTAGGCTTTATGATTTAATGTATCGAATTAGGATTAATAGACTAAACATTACAACAAATGCAGACTAGTTTTGGTTAAAGATTGCCCGAATACATGCGTGACAGGGTATTAAATAATTCCAGGAACGAGATTGCAATAATCATATTCTTTCCTCATAGATTTATATAAAACCTATTAAACCTTGTGTTTGGTCTAAATTTATTTTCCCTGTATGATTATGTTCGTAATATTTTCCTCTTTATGTTCTAAAAATGGTGAGTTTCGTTTTTTCCCCCCCCTTTTAATGGCGCTTTGAAGTTTGGTAATCGACAATATATCTATATACATATCTGTATGTTTTCATAGAATTAGTCACGTTAAACACATTGCAGAGGTATTTTTTTAATATGACCCATCTTAAAAATAAGTTACAATCATCTAATCTTTTTCTCATATCTAAAATAATTTTTTTTATTCTGCCTACTAAAAGGGTAAATAGAAAGGTCTTTTTATTCTCCATTAGTATTTAAATAACAACCATATCTCCCAAAAGTTATTGACCTGTTTATTTTGTTGCTTGCCATGTAATATTGTAGCTTGATACTAACTTGCAGTGTAGGTGGGTGGAGGGCTGCTTATTTAAAAAAAAAATTTGTTGTCTATATGAATTCTCATACTAAGTTCATTCACCTCGCTGCGCTCTATTCGAGAGAGAGAGAGACAGAGACATAGTGGGGTTGGTATACTCTGTTTTGGTTCGTGCTACCACCTTCTGTTTAGCAACGCTAAAGCATACTTCTTGAAGATGGTTTGTAGACCTGTAATAATTGTCAAAATAAAAAAAAGATCACCAATATATATATATATATATATATATATATATATAAAATTATGTGTATTTCTTCTATCTTAATGAATAAAAATTCTTCTGATAGAATAAATGGGTTAATAGAAACCAATGTAGCAAAGAACACAAAATAACTGGTTTAGTTCCTGTTTTTAAGGCAGGAACTCCTTGAAATTTTGGGTATTTGAGTATATTTAAGAATTTAAGGAATGGAGAAAACGCATGTTATAATTGCATACTTTATTCTTACATATGTTTCAAAGGATTACAACCTGTGTGATCCATAGGGATCTTTGATATTAAAATTGTAACCTTCTCATCAGGGAATGCATGGGAATCATCTTAAACGTAAGACATCTATTGTTTTCATAATCGGTCATAATGTCTTACGTTTAAGATGATTCCCATGCTTTCCCTGATGAGAAGTTTACAATTTTAATATCAAAGATCCCTATGGATCACACAGGTTGTAATCCTTTGAAACATATGTAGGAATAAAGTATGCAATTATAACATGCGTTTTCTCCATTCCTTAAATTCTTATATATATATATATATATATATATATATATATATATATTTGACAGTTAATATCTTCCAGTTGAATTCTATTATATATACATGATTTTTCTACATCGACACAAACCTGCCTGTGTGACCTTAGTGTAGATTGTGAAATAAATATTGCTTATGTATAATTATTCTATTTATGTATTAAAATCATTTTGTCTTAAAGGATACAACACCCGTCATAGTGGATGTGATCACTTTGAAGGCGAACCACGTGATTTGTGGTTCTTTACAACTTTGTGTATTCTTGGGTATCCTTACATCAGATTGGCCATTGCCTTTTCAGTGGAATTCGGCAGACGGGGATACATGGTCTTCGGGTCTCTTGACAACATTGTAAAATCGGTACCATTGCTTATGCCCCATAAATGAGCAGTTTGACAAATTGCAGCCGATAAAATCCATACAAGACTAGCATGAAGTAACTGAAGTCAGTATAATTGAGTAAACCCTTGAATACAGCGCCTTCCACCACTAACAAATAAATAGAATATACAGGATGATTATAACTGTAAAACCAGTGTTTTGTGCTTCCTGGTCCTCTTGAGATCAATTACAAAGAAATTTACTGATGTACTTGGCATGAAAAGTTTTAAAATATAGATAATTCTTGCTTTTTATGACTAACAGGCTTTTCAGAATGTTCAATCAAGCATTAGTATAGCTTTTCTGAATCCCTAAATATTTTAAATAAGCGAAGTCGCAGGTTTAAGAAGCACAGCTCTACGCGTTCGTTCTACGTACTGCTGCTTTCAATAGAAAAGAAAAATTTATTAGTTATGGTTATGACTGGGAGGCTTCTTTCATCATAACTCAATTCAATGAAGATTGATTCAGGCCTAAACTACTACTTTTCTAGCCTACGAGGAATTTCCTCTACAGTAGTGATTCTCAACTCCTTTGATCCTTCAGATATACCCCCCCCCCCCACAAGATATACGCTGTCTATACGTTATCGTGTTATCATCGCTCGTCACTGTCATGCAACTAATTCTATTAAGTATCAACTAGTTTACACACATAAACCACCCATCTTGCTAACACTGTTATTTCGATCGTTGGTGATAGTAAAACGTAAGAAGCGGTTTTTAAATTGCTCTTTAGACAATATGCGGTCAAATTTATATATATTAGGAAGCCAGGTATCAAATTTTACTAATTTCATGAATCTTTTTATCTCGATAAATAACATATTTTGACTTGTATAGAAAAATGTTTTCTAATATGATGTAGCTATACAAATATATATTTCATAAATAGAATTATAAGCTTTCACTATATCTCGACTGTAGAAATGGTCTAATGTTGGGACATAAACTCCATAGCTTGGGAATCGAATACCCACCTTATTTTCCGTTATGGGAGTTTATATATCCTCATATTAAACAACTTAGTCAATATAAGGTGAAAGCTTATTCTATTTTCAAAATTTTCTCTCGCCACCATTTCCTAATTCATACAAAATTCGAACGCATATATAATTTAATTCTTGTATAAAAATTATTTTTGATCATTTAGACGTGTAATTGTTTTCTTAAAATCTGTAATTAGAACTCGTCATTCTGAGATTTGTTTTGTTCATAATTTCTTGTATACGTTTATTTGAAAGAAAATGTTCCTTGGAATTATAAAACAGGTCGTGTCGAGTCTAGGGCCTGTGAACAGTGGTATCATTTTGTTTCTACCCTGGTTACAAATGTAGTAAAATGTCTTTACTAATTTCAACAATATTAAATAGCTTCACAATAACTAAATTTGATCAAAACATGAACTTCAAAATGTTGCTTTTTACCACTTCCCTATTTCAATGTCTTGTTTGGAAGGTCTAATTCCAATCTCTCCCTGCTACCAATCATCTTACCGTATACTCTTCGCTAAAATTACATTTATATATATATATATATATATATATATATATATATATATATTCTTTTGAACGCCTGGAACAATAAATAATTCTACACAAACATTGTTATACTTATAATCCCAGCCTTCTTCATCTCCGCAAGAAAATATTCTGGTTGCGGTGAAAATGGTCTTCTGTATACTTGGTCCTTGTTTTTGTACCCCGCATACTATTTGACTAACATTGATGAAATGGCCGCCAACTGTGTTCTCGGAATTCAGTATCCCTAATTTACGAGTATTATTTGCGCGTTCTGGTTAAGAAAGCAACAGTTATATATGTCCTAATTCTACTTTGGAGCCCATTTAATTTCCCATGGGTTCTAAATGCCTTTAATCACGAAAGCACTAAACCCCTTGACTTAGACACCTTAAACGAAACGTTATTAGGGGAGACAATAAGCACAAAAAATTGTAACCTTTATCTTGACAATCCTGGGGCAGTAACATTCACTTTGGCAAACAATAATCTACGAATAAAACGAGTTTTGTTTCTTCTCTGTTCGTCTGTTTCATTAATATAGGCATCATAGGCAACTCGTTACTGTTTAAATATATGGAAATTCCAGTCGTTTTAGTTAGATACGTTCACGATGCCTGCTTCGAGGAAAACCGAATATTTGCCGCCCAGGGATTTTCCACTGGTATCCATCAGTAATAATAATTCTTCTTGAAATTGTAGGGGAGGGGACTAGTAGATTACATAGAATCCCGTGCTCAATTAGTACTCGTCATCGAACTCGAAAGGATGAAAGACAAATTCGACCTCGGCGGAATTTGAACTGAGAACGTAGAGACAGGCGAACGAAATACCACTAAATATTTCGTCTGGAAAAATAATGTTCGTGTATGGTAAGAATTTTGGCCAGTGCTCATGAGTGATTTTATGCAGATCGAAGTACTATTTTGTATGATGGAATAATAAGTGATGCGAACGTGAAAACAACAGACAATACCCAGAATCATCCATTGTCTGTATATGGGTGTTGGCTGAAGTCTTCCCTTTGCTTCACTCCTTGTTGAAGAGATTTGTCTACCAGAGGAACAACATGTGTCCACCGAATTCCTGTATACTGATGCCTTGATCCTCTTTTTCGGAATAGCGTTTCGCGAACGCCCGGGTGTGTGTACATGTACACATATTAATCAAGCTAATTTCTCGCGGTGATTTTTATCCCTATTTTATTATGTTCTCATCTATCACGATCCCCTGCGTAGCATCCTCAACGTTAAACATTTTTTTATGGAAATTACTGAAGAATGTTAGGATTTCGATAACGAAAATCTAGAGGTCGCTACATCCTAGGTTTCGGAACCATTTAGGCGTTCGGTTAGATACATTATTAGGCTGAAATTCACAACTAAATGCACGTTTCAGAACTGTTGACCAAAAACTTGAAATAATTATATCCTTAAAGAGAGAGAGAGAGAGAGAGAAAAAAAACTGCCGTCCTGAAAATTGAAATCAAGAAGAACGTGTGTGTGTTTCGATTTGACTCGAAAAAAGCAAAACATTGTAATAGGCTCTTTCCGTGAAAAGCACGTTGTCTTGTCAGCTGTCAGTTGACGAAATGGGAGGAGGAGAAAGCTAATGGGTTGTACGTGCTTGTTTTTTGTTTGTGTGTGTGCCTGTTCTGTTTTTATGTGTTGTGGAATATGGAGATAACGAAATTATGCCAGCGATGTAGCATTAAAAAAAAGCCTTGCATATTTGTTCTTACCTGTTTCATGTGTATATGTAAAATCCGTAAATTTCCAAACAGAAAACGAGAATGCCGTATCAATTATAGTAGTCCATATGGTTTTTTTTTTTAACCACTAAAGAGCAGAAACATTGCAACATGCACACACACACACACACAGAGACACAGACACAAAGAACAAGCACGCGCACACACAGAGACAGGAACAAGCATGCACGCACATACAACCCATTAGCTTTCTTCTCCCATTTCGTCAGCTGACAAGACAACGTGCTTTTCACGGAAAGAGTCGATTGCAATGTTTTGCTTTTTTCGAGTCAAATCGAAAGAATGCATTGTATATAATGTGTGTGTATGTATATATCACTATCGTTAGATCAGTTTTTGGTAACTTAGTCTTAGTTTAATGTGAGTTATATAATACCGTTAATAATGAAGCAAAATTCTGGTATCATTATGAATGTGAAAAGAATCAACTCCAAGTCGCAACCGACATTCCTTGACAAACAAACACGTTAACCAAGGAGCAGTAGCATTTGATTGGCAATTTTGGAATATAGCGTGCCGAATTATTTACGAAAGTGAGGCAAGTGTAGTAGTAGTAGTAGTGGGCTTTTTTTCTCTCCTCCAGATTTAGTGTGTTTCACAAGCAAAAATAACTTGTGAAATAAGAAAAAAATGACACCAGTCAACTGTCTTAATGATAAGTAACTTTTGCAGGGATGGGATGCGTTTTCTTAAGACAGTTTTACTACGCGAACGATATGTATCCGTGCTATGGCCGCGTTTAATTTCAATTATCTTGACAACTTATGTCAGGAAGTACTTTCATATTTTATGAACAAGGCGATCTTTTGCAGAGTTGGTTGGATACAAAATCTGACCACTGGTACCCATAATCATGCGAAGCATTCAGGTATCCAAGAAGTTCAGGTGGCTCCTAAGGGCCCATAGGACATGACAGGGGGACCAGGGATCTAAAGACCTAAACTTTTGTCCGCTCGAGTATTGGCAGTACCAAACACACTTGTCCAATGAGTCCACAACTACACCAGCTCAGAGACGAAAGAAGGGTACCTAATACTTTAATTAGTGGATTATATATATATATATATATATATATATATATATATATATATATATAAACTTCCAGATCTTTCTTCGGTGTTCCTCTCCTGTATTTCCGAGGCCTCTTGAAGTTGAAACATTTTAAAGTGGAAAATGTAACTGCTTTTAATGCACACAATTGCTCTCTTCTGCACTTGATATTTTAATTTCTTTGCAAAAATTGTGATCTGCTATTGTATGGTAATCTTCTATGAATGAATCGATTCATTCATTACAATATCCTGCTAGTTTTATTCAAATCCTATCTCTGTGTGGACCTGATTAGGTTTTTTTCTAAGCATAAAAATAATTTTTCTGCGTGATCTCTCACCCATTAAATACGAACAAGCTTATTGGTAGTGGATAAGTCTAAAAATTTTGCAAAAAGCGGGACATTTGTTTTAATTTTTTAATAATTCTTTCTGCAAACATTTTATCATTCCCTTCTTTAACAGATGGGTCTTCGGATTTGTATTGCTTTGAACATCAAATATTCAGAATTTGTTTAAAAGAAAGAAAAAAAAAAAACAAACATGTAAATCAGGTTGAAGGATTTACAACCTTTTTTATGTGTGTGTGTGTGTGTTTATGAATATAAAAAAGTAGTTAAATTTTACTTACGTTTTGCATTTGAAGTATAAATATATTTTGTTTGTATTTGTAAATACATTTTCATCTTAAATAAATTTTGAAAATAACCGCTATTACAAGATATTTTGTTCATTATCCATGATTATTATATATAAATGGATTGAGATTCCTTATTGTTTTTGTTTTTAAAAGAAAAAAAAAAGAATTTTTTTGCAGATTCTGAATCTAACGTTCAAAACAAACAAAATCCGAAGACAGTTTTTAAAAAAAGTATTTTTAAAAAGGTGCTTTTAAAACCACATAAAATGCCGAACATGTTACCCAAACCGATTGGACGTTAACTGAATTCAGTCATTCATAATAGTTAATAGGTAACAATAATTAATGAATAAGTGGTTTACTTTGAAACAAATTCACTTTTGAGGGATGACTGAACAAATGCTTGTTGTTCCTCATATAGGATATCTCCCACTGGGTTATTTCGGTAATTTTCTCTTATAACATGCCACTTTACCATTGCATATTGAAGTTGCAAAAGTTGTTTCTCTTCATCCTGGATACAGACAGCTAATCTGTCCTGGGATATTTTGGGTGCAGTTGAGAATTATTGTTTAAGATAAAGCTGCCATGCAGAAACAGTAATGTGAAGTAAGTATAGGAGCAATTCATGTGACAAAGGCAAATTATTCATGCATGGAACTGCAAGTCCTTTAGCGAACTATTATTATCAAACCATAAACCCATTAGCATTCAGATTACTCTGTCAAATTTGATGTTTATTTATTTTGTTTTGAATTACTTGTGCATTACCACATAGCTTTGACATTTCAATGATATGATTATTTTTTAGAATGATATTGTAGGGTTGGTGTGAGAAACTAGATCTAGCCAGTTAGAGCATAAAACCGGTAGAATATTTGAGCTGGGTTATAGCCTGTTTAAATGCTAAAGGGTTAATGAGTAACAATTGTATATAAGATAAACAGTCACACTGGATTTTTTTTAACCATTTAGCATTTAAACTGGCCACATCTGGCTCAAATATCCTTCCTGTTTTATGTTCAACCTGGCCAGATTCAGCCTCTCACACCTAACCTACATTGTTAGTCTAAAACTAAACAATTGCAAAATAAATTCAAAATAATGTGAACAAATAAGTTGCATTTGATAGAATAATCTGAATGCTAAAGAGTTAAAGTGTCTAGCTGACACTATACTCTTTATTTTATTTCTTAATGGTTCTATTTTGTAGGAAAATGACTTGCCTTAAACAAGGTAAACACTTGAATATGAAGAAGCATCTAAAATTCTAAACAACGATACAATTCTTAATTGAACCCAAAATATCCTTTATGACAACCAAGCTGGTCCACAGCACAGTATTACAATTCTTCAGCAATGACCAAAAAGACTGCTACCAGCTTGTTTAACAAAATGATTAAATGCTTTTCTAAGTTCCATACTGGTATTGCCCTAGAAAAATCAAACCACTGATTATGTAGAGTAATTTAATTTTGAACCACTTATTTACCATGGCTTCTGCATTCTTTGCCAGAATGTTTTAGTCAAATGTGTGTTTTTATCAAAGCCCATCCATACACCATTTGTTAGGGACCACTGTGATCCCAGGAACAACCTGTTATTTGTATGCATGTCTCTGCACCAATTGTTGAACCCTTTTTCATGCTGTGGCGTTAGGAAGGGCATCCAGCTGTAGAAACTGCCAAATCAGACTGGAGCCTGGTGCAGCCTCCTGGCTTCCCAGACCCCGTTTGAACCGTCCAACCTATGCTAGCATGGAAACTGGACGTTAAACGATGGTGATGATGATGAAAGGCCCTTAATTTTCTTTTTACTTCACACTTGTTTTTTTTCTCCATTTAAACTGGCCATATCCAGCCCAAATATTCTACCTGTTTTAACATTCAAACTGCCTCAGTGTAATTTTTTAAATAAACAATCACCTCATTGAAACCTCAAAGCTATGAGATAATGCATGATTAATGCAAAACGATATCAATAAGCATTACATTTTACAGAGTTATCTGAACGCTAAAGTGTTAAATATCAATGATTCATCCATCTTCACTAGTTTGGCCCAGCTTATTTTCCATAATGTTAAGTCTCTGAAATATTGATACCTTTGCGTACTGGTGTCTCTCTAAGAAAACATCAATTTCTAAAATAGCACTGTTGCTGTTCCTGAGGAATGATCCATGTGTTGATTTTCATATAGCTGAATTTCCAATTGCAACTGTCATTTTGACAAACATCAGAAATTCACTCCACTCAATAAAAGTGAAAATTATACCAATGTAAATTGATGTTTGCAAGAGGTTTACTATTGTTCTTTTGTCTGACTCAAAGCATACTTTTCAATATTGTATAATTTCCATTTACTTTTATAATTCTACTGCTCTCTCTCTCTATTATATTAAATTTAAGAATTTTTTGTCATGGTGGTTGGGGATTTCTGCTGGTTGGCCCTCATTCCTTTTTCATTTCTGCATTACCACCACCTCACAACATACACATTCATGGTTTTAGAAGTAATCGTGTGTTGATCGTTTTTGAACAAAACCACCATACATGGCACACTCACATTTGACTAGAAACATCAAAGAAACAAGTCATTCCACAAAACCACCTTTTGCTCCATTAAGGATCAGGTAACCAACAATACCAAATCTCAGCAAGCTTTTGACAGCATGGAACTGCTTGTTGATTCCTACTCCCTTTGATGATACCACAAATGCAGCAATCTAGGGGATTCAGATCAAAGAGCTGGGTGTCACATGTTCACAGTCTTCTCCAATCTTGCCTGCTATAACTACCCTGTCATCATCATGTAGGACTTGTACCTCATGCCCTTGACCATTACACATCTGACAGTGGATTCACCAACTTGAAAACATTGATCTCCTGGACTTGGTGGGAAAACTCAACCATCCTGACATGGCATCAGATCACCAAGAATGTTTTTCCCTGGCCATGAATAACACACACCCCACTAAAGTCCTCCAGCTTTTTCTGACTCTGAACCACATTCAAGGAACTGTTGTTGGTAGCTAGAATTATGGTAATGGTGTTTTTATTTCATGTCAGATCAGAATCTACCATGTTGATGCTGTCTATATCTGAAATAAAGTGAAAATTTTGTATTAGATGGCCTTAAATATCTGACCTACTAATAAGACATTCATTGCCAATATAGGATTGGAAGGCATGATCGTAAATTTCACAATCATGGTTTTACATTTAGAATAAAAGTAAAGACTAATGAATGTATTAAGGAAATATAGGAAAGTGTTATGCCCCCTTTTCCAAGTAATTGTTTTTTAAAAAGTGTACTTACTGGCAAGCTCACAATTTTCTTTCATGTTACCTATACAAGAATGATCTGGTGGAGTCAAATACTACTATCCTTATTAACTATATATTCCACATAATTATTTTATACTTTAAAACATTTTTTTTTTTTTAGAAAAACTTAGTGTACATTTTTTGTGTGTGTATGTGTGTATATTCTATTTATTGACCTACACTAATGAAAGGGTAAGATTTAAACAGACAGTGATACATTGGACTTTGTCGGTATCCAGCTAGCTTAACAATATTTATAGAACTTGAAAAACAATACACAATTGCAGGCTGAAATATTTTTAAGCAACAATATCTATTTATAAGATGGTTTTACTGAGATAAGTTATGTGTGTGTATTTGAGCTGGGAACATTGCTGATTTTTTTTTTTTTTTTTTTTTTTTTCTTATTAATGAGTTGGGTTTCATTTGCAAAAAAAATAGCTGTTTCTAATATTTCTTTTTTTTTTTTTTTTTTTTTTTTTAGATTTTTCAAACAGCTAATTTATAGATTTTATGGGCTGGTAGCTATTTTAAAATCATAAAGACCTTTGTTTAATTTTATCATTTGTCCTTTACATTTGCTGTTAGAATTTTTTAAAGATAATTCAGATTTTTAGTGTGAATAGATTTCATACAATAGATGACCTACCTAGTTTTATCTAATGAGCCTCTCTTTCAAAACTGGCATTGAGATTCAGTATTCTTGATATCTCCTGACGGTTTCTATGCCAGAAAAATCAATATTTATTTCATTCAATTCTTTTTGTGCTTAGTGCCTCTAGAAGGGCTGGATTCAGGAATAGTATTGCCTCCTAATACTCTCATAGTAATAAAAGGATATATATGTATATATATATCATGTTTATGGCTCCACCTTTGTTGCTATATCTACCAATAAAATGTAATATCATTGATTATTTTTGTTTTGTTTTTTGCATCAGAAATATTCTTAGTTCTGGCAAAAAAAATTTTTTTTCAAAAAATGGAAGAAAAGGTATTTAAGTATGCAGTCATCAGTCACTTTAACAATGATAATCATTAAAGCTGTTTGCCTTGTTCTAGTAGCCTGTTTATCTAAACTTTCAGGGCTTCTGTATCAAAAGTTACGTTTAGAAGCTAATTTAAAACTTAATTGTCATATTCATCATGGTCAACAATATTCTGACTGAACAAGTGAAGATTTATAAGCTGGGCTAAGATCGTATAGTTGCATATTCTTATAGTTAGTTACACTGTCAGACTTCGTAAAAGAGAGAGAGAAAAACAGTCAGTGACCATCATTTCAGAATTTAAAACAATTTTGTACATGCCAAGAAAAAATTTAAAAAAAAGACGTCACTGTTTATGCCAGTTGCTGAAAACCTCAGATTGTAAAAGCTACTTAAACTCTTATTAACACTTTAGCATATAAACCAGCTATATCCAGCCCAAATATTCTGTTTTATGCTAGATCTGGCTTCTCACACCTCTCCTACAATATCATTTTATAAAAATCACATAGAAATCTCTAAGCTGGGATAATGCATGATTAATTCAAATTAATAAAAATTAAAAAAACTTCCTAAGTAGCAAATAGCTACAATTCTTCTGAAATGATTTTGTGTTACATTCTCAGACAGCTCCTTCAGCCTCAAAGAGAAAATGTGGGAAACACATAGTGCATTCATATTCAAGAAATGTCAAAAATTAATACTACTTTATTGATTTTATTTATTGGAAGAAAGCATATCTTCCAAGAGATTATAGTTGATTATATCAACCCCAGTAGTTGTTTTTGACAACATACACACACAGATTGTTCGGACTAAATTTGACCATTTGCATAAAAGGAAAAGAAAACGCAATATCCCATACAATAATAAAAGTATTTTAGCCTTTAGGCATCTAAATCAGCCATATCCTGCCAAAATATTCTACGTGTTTTATGCTTAAAGTGGCCAAATCTGGCCTTTCACAACTATCTTATAATGTCACTAAAAATCACAATCGTATCAAAATCTTGAAGCTATGAGATAATGCATGATTAATTTAAAACAAAGTGAAATAAGCATTACATTTGAGTATCTGAATGCTAAGAGTTAAAAAATCAAAAAGTATCAACTAGATTATAACTGGGAGATAAGTTTATTCCTCAGCATCCACCACAGCCTCAAGACAGCTCCAGAATCTGGTGCATGCATTCCTCATTGTCCCTGAGAAGATCTTCAAATACCTCCTTGATGTTGCAGGCAGTGCAATTGGTGTATTTCTCAGTCACACCCCACACATAGTAATCCATGGAATTACAACTGGGTGGGGTTAAGAAGCCAGAAATTGGGGCTGTTGAAGTCGTGGAAATTCTCCAACAACTACTTCTGACTCTTTGGGAAAGTATACAAAGAGCCAAATCCTACTGCCACACACATGCCCTTCCAGCAGCAACCCTCTCCAACTAGATGTTGGGTGGAAGGACATCACCCTCACTGGAGACACCTAAAGACCATCACAGTTTGAGGAACTTGGTTTTCATGATACATGGGACATCACATGGATTGTAGTCAAGCCACCTGTTCTGGGTATTGTGCAACTGGCAGAAGTTCTTTTCATTTGAGAAGAACCAAATCATCTCCATCTCAACAGGGTACCTTAGCTTATTCAGGAACTTCTTTGTTTTCATCAAGTGATTGTTCTTGGCCTTGTCTATCAGAATTTGTCCCTCGCACCTCTTGTACAAAGGTCCTTAATTCAGATCCAGCTTCATGGCAGCAACTCCAACATCCATCTCTCACCAAAATCTGGATTCCCTTGCTTGGATCTTCCATCAGTTTGTTTTGCAGTTGGTGGATGAATTCCTGCATGTGGATGCAGTCAGAATGCTTGCTGTGTACTTGAAGCATCTAACATAACCTTTACACTGTTCATTGAGCAGTAGTCATAATGTTGGCATTTTGATAACGCAGATCATCATTATACAGGTAACTTTTCCAATATTTAGATGGCTTCTAGACCTTCATGTTAGCTAATCTTTTCTCAACTACAACTTCAGTCTTTATGCTCTCCAATGCTGTTTGTTCACCAATACATCAAGCTGTTCCAAAGAAAAAGAAGACAAAAAAAAAATCGAATTTAGCCAGAACAGGCTTCTGCACTGTTGCTATTTACTAAATTTAACATTCAAGAGGCTACAGTAAAAGACTGTACTTCCCGAGCACTGCATTTTTAACCATACAACTATAGCTTTTTGGTTCCACCTCACCTTCCTGCAAATGTATCAATATTTGCTGAATTTCTTTCACTGCATTTTGCCTTCACCTGTCGATCCAGCTCATTAACCTTGATCTATGACTCAAAGGAGTATTTAAAATTAGATGGAGCTTTTATCAAACAAATACACATCAATATTTTGCAAACCAAGAGCATTCCTTTTGAACAACTGTAAGGAGTAGTTTTTTTAAAACATTTGCACAGTTCAGAAGATGTTTTCTTTCTCTTATACATAGGCTAAGAGGTCATGGGCTTGTCTCCCATTTGTTGGGTCGAAGTCAATTTTATGAGTTAAGGAAACGTCATTTTTATACCCAGCACTTACTTATTTGTAAGCTATGTTGCCTTGTAAAAATTGTTGTGGCTCATTGAGAGGTAAGTGTATTGGCCCTTCAGTTGCTGTCTTAACTATCCTGTCAGTGAGTTGCAAACTAATATAATGTTACATGAAAAACATTTTTAGAAAGCTGGTGGTAGTCAGCAGATGAAAAAAGTCAGTCCTAAAATGTAAGAATCTTCTTCCTGTGGCATCCAAACTTATCAAAGTTCATAAGCTGAATTCAAAACTCAGCATTTTCAATAAACGTGCACCATCTGCTTTCCCAAGAATCCTCTCTCCCCAATTAAAACCTTGATTTATTGTTAGATATTCTTAGGATCGTAAGTGCTTGACTGCCAAATGAGCTCTTAAAATCATATGGAGAACAATTATGGCAGTAAATCTATCAATGCTACTTTCATCCAAAATGAGCATTTATGATTGTTCAACTTCACCTGAAATCATACCATGCTGTCTTTAAAAAGAAAGGAAGAACACGTTCAATAATGTAGTCCTAGATGTGTTATACTTAAAAAAAAACAGATTTATAAAGTTGAGCGCTTTTGATCATAGCTTGTTTAGTTTCAAGCTAAGCAACTTAATATTGTCTAGATTGCTTTACTTAAATATGTATCCGCATTTACCCAGGATGAATTGAACCAGCTCCAGCCACTGAATCTACAGCATTGTCAACAGAACCAACTATGCTCAGCAATCATAGATGTGCAATATAGAGATTGTTGGTCAATCATGATTCCAACAGTGGACATTGTAAACGAGGACCAAAAGTTATTTTTAATTTACATGGTTTAGAAAATCTTCAGTTGCTCATATGGTCAGCTATGAGTTATGAGTCAATGCTGGTCTAAAGGTTATAAGTTTAAAAAAGATTTCCAGCATTGTATTATTTCTGCCTTGAGATGAGGGCATGTGTAAGCTGTCTAGCAGTACCTTAAAATGGTTTGTATTCCTATCCAAATTTACAGGATCATTCAACCCATACATGCTTAAAAAATGCTTGTATAGAAATTTTTAAAATACTGTAGTTCTACATAATCTCATTAAATTGTTAAACACAGTCAAGAACATCTGTTTCTGTGCAGAAATTTATTCATGTCTGGTTTTGATCATTCAACTGCAGCTGTGCTGCACACTACCTACAAAAGTCAGTGTTCAGTGTATCGATATTGATTCACCAAAATGGCTATGATTCACTTAGATTATGTCTTTTTAAGGGTTACCTCTTTCTGCAAACTTAAAATATAAGGTATACCAATATACAGCTCTGTGTGTGTGTGTGTGTATGTATCTTTTACTTGTTTTAGCCATGCTGGGGCGTTGCTTTCAAGAACTTTTAGTCAAAGGAATCGTCCCCAATACTTATTTTTAAAGCCTGGTACTTATTCTATTGGTCTCTTTTGCCAGGCCTTTGAGTTAAAGGAACAAAAACACACTAACACTGGTTCAATTGGTGGTGTATGAGAAATACGTACATAAAGACGCATAACGTTGATATATAAACAAGGGGCTTCTTTCAGTTTCCATCTACTAAATCCATTCACATGGCTTTGGTTGGTCTGCGAAGACACCTACCCAAGTTGCCATGCAGTGGGACTGAACCTGGAACTGTGTGATAGGGGGAGCAAGCTTCTTACCACACATCTATGCCATTTAATGTCTGGTTGGACAGTTTAACAGGAACTGGCAAACCAGAGGACTGCACCAAATTTTGTTGTCTGCTTTGGTATGACATAAATGTGTGTGTGAGAAAGAGAAAAAAAAAAGATGGGCTTCTACTCACAAGATATTGGCCAAAACAGAGCTATGTCACATGATACTTCCCCATGATTCAACAGTGTGATTGAATATGTATGCTGATGGTTGGGTTGTCATTTTGGAAATGTAACTTGGTCAGTGCATTGATTTTAAAGTGTACTGGTAAAATTTACAAGGGACAATGGATGTACTGCAAAAGTTTGAAATTGTGTTTCCTTTTACTTTGGAATTTATAGCTAGTAAAAGTATGAATAATTAAGTTGATAGCACTGCTGTGATGTATTCATTACCAAGAAATTTAGCATTTGACTGCCCAGTTGCAGATATGTACCACAAAGTGGTATAATCACTGCTGTAAGCATTACCATGTTCTCTTCTGGCATCTTAACCAAAAAATGGAGTCGAATCTTGAGTGACCATGGAACAAATTTGAAGCAAATTTGATACTTCAACAAACTCTTAGATGTATTTGTTTAAAGTAGATATAGTTAATTGAAGAAGCGTGAAATGGAATTCATTGCCATTACTAAGAATAAATAAATCTTTGAAGGTCTGTTAGGTATCTTTCACATATAGCAGAGGCTATTACTGTTTACTATATGAAATTAGTTATTGCTTAATACAATTGTAACTTTTTAGACTAGGGACCTCATTGTGAAACTATTTTTAATATTTATATCTATATTACATTTGAATTGGTTTGATCTCTGAATATCATCAGGTGCCTTATTTCTTTATATCTACTATATTTTTCTGAGCTAAATACAAACTGCATATTTATTCTTAAACTGATACTCGTATATCTGTGGGTATTGTATAGTGTGTATGAGCATTCTTAGTATTGATTTAGAAATAAAGATTCCTATTTAAAATTAAGTTTTGTTCTCTAAACACAACCAGGAATAAGACATCTGGTGGTGATTGAAGATAGAAAAATTGTGTTGATGAAAATATTTTAAAATGTTTCATCTTTAAAGATAATAGCTCAAGAAATTAGATATAGCGAAATTTATTTGTATTTTGGAGTTATTCACTTTGACTTCAAAAATTATAGACCAAAGATTTATGAAGTTTATTGAGTTTAAAAGAAAATGTCATTAAATTATCAACCTGTTAAAATTCAGTTAATTGGTATATAATTAACTACGCAACATGTGTATAAGTTCAGAATTCAGCTCTTACTGTACAGTACTTTAGGCAGGTGTCTTCTCTCATAGCCTGAGGTTGACCAGTGCTTTGGTAGGTGGAAATTTTACAGAAGCCCATAATGTGTGTATGTACACATCAACAATAAAAGCATTAAAACAAAAATGTTGCATTTATTCTTTGAGTTACATAGGCATTCTCTTGTCACTGACCGTTGTGAATCAGTGGTTGGCCTATTTAAACCTATAACTAATGATACTATATTGTTCACGATATATGTTACATAGAAATATATAAAGATCCAACTGAAAAGTATTGGGTGATAGATACATCAACTAATCATTTCTCAGCCATAAAATATTGTACTAGGCTATTGATCCTAATTATGTTTAAATTATTAGGTGGTTCTGGCAGATGCATAGGAGGCTGATAAGATGGAAATCAATGTTATTTGTGTAAAAATTACAGAGGGAAAATGTCAAGCTCATTGTTAACAGGATACTTATTAACATGTGGAAACTAAATTGCTGACATTACTATTTGTTCATTGTTCCTTAGTCTTTACATAAAACTTTTATTCAGTGGTTTAATTGCTGATTTGAGTAAGGTAGCCTTTTAAATTGTATTGTCTTGTTTTGTATATAAATTTCAGAATTTATAGAATTTTACCTAATCTACAATTTAATTCTGTTGATTAAAAAAAAGTTAAAATTCTTGTAATTAAATAAAATTTCCTGTACAGATAAATGGGTTTACTTTATTTACATCATCTCTGATGTAAAAAAAAAAGTAAATTTTTAATAGTATAAATATTTGTATAAATTTCATATGAAATCATTTTCTATGACAAATTTATTCCAAAACAAATATTTTAAGAAATGAATCCAAATAATAATAATAATAGTAAGCAATAAAACAGCCATTATGTGTATCTGAAGTTTTGTAAGGATAGGTTTTTTTTTTCCAAATATTTACATCATTAGCATTTTGAATTTAACATAATTACATTACTTTGTAAAGCAAATTCTAGATACCTTCACAAACAATTGATCCGCCTTAGTTTTCATTTATTGAAGATATTTTTTTTAAGAGAGATGACCTGCTTGAACACTCCTATGATGGCAACTTTTCAAATAAAAGATTAGCTTCAAAATTTACGTAGGAGGATCTGCGAGGTCATATAGCTTTACTATTTTGGTATTTAATCTCAACAGCTTAGGCTCATCATCATATTAGCATCCACTTATTAGAGTTTATTGAAGCAGATTTTCTATGACCAGGTGCCCTTCCTGTCACCAACTCTCACTCATTTCCAAACAAGGTAATTTCCCCCCATGGTTAGGTATTTGTTTGCAGAATATTGGAAATGAATAACACAGCTTGTATGACAGTGACACAAGTATCACGTGATGTAAAGGAAGCACACACACACACACATACAATGGGCTTCTTTCAGCTTCCATCTACCAAATCTAGGGCGATAGTAAAAGATACTTGTCCTAGATGCCATATGGTGAGACTGAACCCAAAACTATGTTTCTGAGAAGGAAATTTCTTAACCTCAAAGCAACACGTGCTTATTTATTTATGTTTTCTGCTTTTTGCAATTTAGTATTAAATTTAAAAGAGTACTTTGTTTATAATGTTTATCTGGAGTAAAAGCTGCAACTGTTTACAACTTAGAATATTTATGGGGTGGGAGTGGAGTGTATCAACAAAATTGAAATATTTGTATCTTACCTTTCTTCATCCTTTTAATATCCTCTCATGAACCAAATGTAAGATTTGCTGAAAAGACTCTGTAGCAATTAAATAGACATGACATTTAGACTCCATCTTTTTTAGGCTCTTATTCATGCACATAGTATACATAATTTAGTTAATTTTGAAATAGCTCCAAAATATTAAGCAAAAATTAGAGCAAATGAAGATGATGAGAAAGTTAGTGGGTTTTCTTGTCTTGAATATCAGAAATATTGTATACCCTCTACATAATTCGGGGGAAAGCTTTAGGAATGACTAATCTTTTTGTAACTTACTCCAAACAGATTTTATAGTTACATGTCAACTATTATAAATATGAATAACATTGCAGTTGGTTTAATAGGGAGCTAGATTTGAACATCGGTTAGGGGTTACTCAATCAGTTGCTGCCCACCACAGTATATGCACAAGAGTTGTTTTCTGCAAGA
Organism: Octopus bimaculoides; assembly: GCF_046866305.1. Classification (NCBI taxonomy): domain Eukaryota; kingdom Metazoa; phylum Mollusca; class Cephalopoda; order Octopoda; family Octopodidae; genus Octopus; species Octopus bimaculoides. The sequence goes on along the minus strand of NC_142936.1, from coordinate 71,812,269 downwards.
GAAACTCTTCACAAGTTTTAAATGCTTATGTTTTTCTTATGTTAGCTTGCATTGGATTATAGAAAATGAATCAAATATGCAGAGGATATTATTAAAACTGTTATTGGGATATATTAGTGTCAAAGTTCTGATGACTGCTTGCTTACAAAAGAAATGGGTGTTTTTTCAAGCAACAAGTACTACTGGATGATGGGAATTGAGAAATGAAAATTTTTACTATTAGATTTTGAAATTCATTAATCAATGATTGAAATAGATAAGTCTTAAAACCTTTACATGAAAGGAGAGCATTCCTACTTTAATTACAAAAAAAAAAGAAATCTACAGGAAGTCATTTTGAGTATTGTTATATCTAACAGTCGAAAATATTCTATGTACCATTTGTTAAGAATTTTAAAAAATACGAAACTACTGTGGATGGCTGCAAAATCTGTTAAAGATAAAAGTATTAGATGTGATTTTTAAATCTATACACTTCTCTCTGTAACCCCAAATTTAGAATATTATCAGATCTTGGGATAGAAATTTGCATCAATTTAAAGGATTTTTCAATGTTAACTTTCTTGCATTAAAGGATCTATATCATCATTTTAACACCATTTTTCCATGCTTGCATGGGTTGAATAAAGTTTATTGAAGCAGATTTTCTATGACCAGATGCTTTTCCTGTCACCAATCCTCACCTGTTTCCAAGCAATATAATATTTCTCTATGGCCAGATGTTTTTACAGAATATTGGAAATGAATGATACTGCTTGTATGACAGTGTGATACTCATTTACAACTATCATGTGATGTCAAGACACAAACATACACGCACAGAACAGGCTTTCAGTTTTGTCTATTAAATCCACTCTCAACGTTTTGGTCAACCCAGAGCTAAAGTAGGAGACACCCAAGATGGACTGAACCTGAAACCACGTGGTTGGAAAGTAAACTTAACTACACAACTATGTAAGCACCTAAAATGTCTTACCCTTGGCTGGGCATGTTTTCATGAGAGACTGGAAACAGGGTCAATGCTTGTGTGACAGGACACTCATTTGTAACTGTCATGTAAAACCTAAACAAGGAAACACAAATACTTTCACACATATACACACAACCAAATATATACACAAACCAAATCTGCTCACATGGCTTTGGTTAGACCGATGCCGTAGAAGGCACTTACTCAAGAGGCTGTGCATTGGGTGCGAACCCAAAACCATATGGGTGGGAAGCAAACTTCTTAACCACATAACCATACTTGCACCTAGTATGCGCTTTCCAGATTATTGTTAGCTGATTAGAAAATGGGTTACTTATGTTAAAGTTTTCTAATATATGCAAGGGCAAACATTTTAAGGAAACAGTATGACTCCAGTACTTGACTGGTACTTATTTTGACTCCTAAAGACAAAAGCTAAAGTCTACCATGGCAAGACTTGAACACTTTTCTGAAACGTAATGATGCATCAGTATTATTTTACTTAGCAATTGAATTTAACAGGAACATAAGATTCTTAGATGGTTTTGCAGCTTGAGAAATAGTTTACATCAATTTAATGTCATAATTATCAGTATTTTTAGATAACAAGTGTCTGAGTAAATGATCAACATTAAATGCATATGACATAATGTGTAGTTTATTGTGAGCCTCTTTGTTGGTATTCATATAGCAATGAGTTTATCACAGAATAGGTTGCACATCATCCATCAGATGTATTCCAAGTCGGATCCAGTAGTAGTAAAACTTATGTTATTGAAGCCTCTAATTGGAGTGTGAAAACTGGTGCATCTTTGTTTCCTCCTATTGACCAAAGATGAATTCCATGCTGTGAGATTATATTTAGATAATAATCAGCAGCCCTCATGTGGGGGTGGGGTGAAAAGAAACATCAAAAAATTGACATCTCAACATCATTTGAAAATTACAGATTGACTTTTTTTTTAAAAAATTCATATTTTATTTATATTGAATTTGTACCAGAGCCTGGAGCATTGACCTTGACAATGTTTCATACTTCTGTGGTTTGGTAGATAATGCTAAAAAGCTAAAGGTGCATAACATGACTCGAAATGTAAGTGCATGTTTGTCCAATGCAGACAACCTGGTCCTCTTTGCAGTATGAAACTGGGAATTAGATAGGTTTAAAATGCATTCTTTTACTTGAACAGAACAGCCCAAATAAAGGGGTGCTTGTTCTGAAAGGAATTGTATACTATATTGTAGAGATAGTTTCATCAATACATGCAGGATTTATAATGAAGATTTCAGGTATGCTAATTAGCAATCAAATGTGCTTGTGTGAGAAAAATAGGTGCAGCAATGTATTGCTTTTTGCAGAGCAAGATCAAATGAGGTTTTGAAAACTATAGTTTGTAACAAATGGTGTTTTAACATGCATTTAAACTGAGGGGTTATATAGAGGGATGTACAACAGATTTGAAGTATATTCAGGATAAAAAGTTGAAACATGGTTCTTGTCTCCACAGCAGAAGTAAAATTTGTACTTCTAGATATAAACACAAATTCAGAAAAAGATTACACAAAAAGAAAAGCTGGTGTTAGAAGGTAGCAACAACAGATGGGAAACTTTAGACAAACTAGATAAAGGCATATGATGTTTGTTGATACTTCCATTCTATGCTAACAATAGAAAATGGATAACTAAATGATTCATCATTTTCCTTTTTCATATGCACAAATATTTTCTACAATTATTAGAAAATATTTTATAACAGTTTTAATCAATTTTAGTTAGAAAAGTGATGATTTAAACATCTTTACAAACTTCCATCTTGTGCAATAGAAAGTCCAATCACAGTATTTTATAGCAGATAGTACAATAAATATTTAGTTTTTCATTCTTGTGGGCCATTGTATTAGCATAAATTGTGGATTGGTTTACTTGTGCCTTATGTTCCCCACTTCCATCCTCATGGCCTAGAACCATAAAAGCTATGAGACAAGAATGGGAGAAAGATGATTAGCAAGGAACAATATTGCATAACAAGAAGAGAAGTCAGGTATACTTACTAGCTACCATGTTTCATTAATCAAAGAAATTAGTGCAATTTCGAAAACACTGTCTTCAAGACAGAGACCAACCGAGGATAGGATATGTCCTAATAAGGAATATCTTTGAGTTAGAAGAGCGAGAATGTCTGAAATTAAAGTAGTTTATATGGTTCTTGAAGGAATCCAGGAAAGAACTGTAGGAAGAAAGTGGGGTTTGTAGAAAGGAAAAACATGTAGGTTGGTAAAGCGGAGGTGAAATGCACAGTTGTAGGTTAGAATGCTATGAACCATGGTGAAGAGTTTTAATTACATCCTTTTTCTATACACTGCTGATGGTTTGCCTACCTGTTTATTGGCACCAAGGAAGAATTCAAAGAGCTGAAACAGATACTGCAAAGCATTTCATCCAGTGCTTTAATGATTCCATCAGTTGACTGCTTTGGTGTGATATGCTGTATATCAACCCTGAAAAACGAAAGACTTAATTTGATTTTAATTTGTCTATCCAATACAATCTCATCGGCTTGGGAGATTTAATTAACAGTTTTTAAATTTTCTTTTGAATAGATTAAGGATACTAGCTAGCAAGTAATATCATCCCAGATGTGAAAGTATTTACTCAAAGATTATTGTAACAGAGAACCAGCAACTACTCTGTGTATTTGTTAACTCTTAAGAGAAGGCTTAATTCTTCTTGAGAAACATGAGGAGGGTATTGTTAATGCTTATATTGACCTTCTGTAACATTCCTAGGAAGTTAGACTTTCTGTACATCTTTTAGTATTAAAGAATTTAACTTTCTCATGTAATATGTATAAATAAACATTTTAGTAAGTATGAAAGCCAAAAGGAACAAGATTGCAATTAAATTCTTGGCTATAATTTTTTTTTTTTCCAGAAAAGAAAACCTGTGTCCCATTGTCTAGCTTAAAATAAACTTAATCATTCATTGTAAGGAACTGATATTTAAAAAGATACCCAGTAACCAAATTGAATTAATTATGTATAAAATATCTAAAAACCAAATGAAAAATCTAATTTATAAAAACTAAACTTCAGCTTGTAACAGTTGTAAGCTACAAAGGTGCTGTGAACTAATATAGCAGGATATGACTAGTGGAATTTTAACTGGATATGTGATTACACATTTGCTGATAGCTATAATTTAATATTCAGTTATATTTCTTGATTTTGGATCTAACTCAAGTAAGCTACCTATATTTTGAATTTAGCTATTGCAAAGCTGTGGATATTGGTTTTTAAATAATTAATTTATTCCCCCCCACCTCCCTCAAGAAGTAGATTTGCAGAATGGGGGTTTCCAGGTTCACTTTACTTTAAAAAAGGCCTAGGTTGGCTTTGCAAAAGATTTCTTATAACCTTCAGCATTCTTAGAATTAATGGTAGGATTAGCAGTAGAATGCAATGACTCCTAGCAGATTTAAGGGTGTAACCTTTCAATTAAAATTTCAGTGCTGTGCACTACATCAAGATCTAAAATGAGCAAGATATTATGTTCTAAACCTGTTAATGCTTTTAATTATGCTTGGTTCTTTAGAAAAGAAAACAACGAAACTGAAAGCTCAAACAAGTTTTAACAATTCTTTGAATGTTATTATAGCAAGCAATTGTTGACATTAGATTACTTAAGGCATTATAAATGCACTCAACTGAGGTACTTAATTTATCTTCTGAAACAGCTAAAATGTAAAATTGGTATTTTGGGGCCTCACTAGATTACCACACACTGTTATATATATATATATATATACACACACACACACACACACACACACACACACACACACACACACACACACACACACAAGGGGGTACTGAAAAGTCCCTAGCTTTAAGGGTATCACGAAAGGCCTAGTTGGAGGCCTAACCTTCCAAGTTCTTTTACAGGGCTTAGAAAAACTGAAGGACTACTGCAATAAGTGTGTGAATCTGAGAGGGAAATATTTTGAAGAAAATCATAATTAACTGATCCTCTATTTTCTTTTACCGAAAGCCAGGAACTTTTCAGCACCCCCTCGTGTGTGTGTGTGTGTATATATATATATATATATATATATATATATACAGGGTGGGCCAAAAATCATGACAGTGTTTCAGTATTTAATAAGTTAATTTTTTTGTTTTAGGTTTACTATATCCCAGTATCATATACATATATCTATGTAGGAAGAAGAAGAAAATGGAGATTGTGTAGTTAATAAGAGTTTATTATCAATCCCTTACAGCTGTTTCAGTTATACTCAGTGAATTAATTAAATATTAAGTTCATATTTCTCAGAATAATATACTAACATAACTTCTAATCGAATTTTATATATGTATGTGTGTGTATGTATGTTTGAGCGAGATGAGCGTGGCCTTTGACAGTACCGCCTGACTGGCCTTCGTGCGGGTGACACGTAAAAGCACCCACTACACTCTCTGAGTGGTTGGCTTTAGGAAGGGCATCCAGCTGTAGAGGCACTGCCAGATCAGATTGGAGCCTGGTGTTGCCATCCGGTTTCACCAGTCCTCAGTCAAATCGTCCAGCCCATGCTAGCATGGAAAGCGGACGTTAAACGACGATAACAATACGTACAGACATATATATATATATATATATACCGCCTGACTGGCCTTTGTAGGGTTTTCGAGCGAGATCGTTGCCAGTGCCCCTGGACTGGCTCTTGTGCGGGTGGCACATAAAAGACACCATTTCGAGCGTGGCCGTTTTCGTGCGGGTGACACGTAAAAGCACCCACTACACTCTCTGAGTGGTTGGCGTTAGGAAGGGCATCCAGCTGTAGAAACTCTGCCAAATTAGATTGGAGCCTGGTGTTGCCATCCGGTTTCACCAGTCCTCAGTCAAATCGTCCAACCCATGCTAGCATGGAAGGCGGATGTTAAACGATGATGATGATGATGATATATATATATATATGCATGTATTTATTGGAAACAGATGTAAGCTAGGTGAGGAATTCACATCTAAATTTTAAAAAGTTTATTAAACTTCACACCTTTCCGTGACTTTTGGCCGCCCTTTATGTGCGCGCGTGTGTGTATATATATATATAAAAAATAGAACTATTGCATCAGTTTCTTATTGACAAAATAACCCTCATCATCATCATCGTTTAACGTCCGCTTTCCATGCTAGCATGGGTTGGATGATTTGACTGAGGACTGGCGAACTAGATGGCTACACCAGGCTCCAATCTGATTTGGCAGAATTTCTACAGCTGGATGCCCTTCCTAACGCCAACCACTCCAAGAGTGTAGTGGGTGCTTTTACGTGCCACCGGCACAAAGGCCAGTCAGGCAGTACTGGCAATGGCCACACTCAAATGTATATATATATATATATATACCATGCTAAAATGGTGTATTTTATGTGCCACCTGCACAGGAGCCAGCCTAGTGGCACTGGCAACGACCTCGCTTGAATATCTTTCCACGTGCCAGTAAGGCGACGCTGGTAATGGTCACGCTCAAATGGTGCTATTTACGTGCCACTGGCACGGAAACCAGACAGCTCCTCTGGCAACAATCATGCTCGGACGGTGCTCTTAGTGCTCCACTGGTACAGGTGCCATCACGATTTCGCTTTCACTTGCCCCAACAGGTCTTCGCAAGCCGAGTTTAGTGTCCAATGAAGGAGAGGTTGGCATGGGTGCCAGTCGTCGAATTTGGTTCGATTTCAATTTCACTTGCCTCAACAGGTCTTTGCAAGCGGAGTTTATTGTCCAATGATGGAAAGGTACACATAAATGGGCTGGCAGAGGCCTCGGATTATGGTCTCATTTGGCTTGCTGGGTCTTCTCACGCAGTGTTCCAAGCCAATGCAGAACTCCAAAATGATCTCACTCTTCTGCTTTAAAGGCTCTCCCAAATCATAATAGATAGGAGCAGTTACGTTTGAGATATATTATAATGAAAGAGTTATATGGTAATTGTAATCTTTGGAATAGATCAATTATGTTTGGCACTGGTTTTATGGAAAGAAACGTCAAATGTTGAAAGAATGTAAAATACAGTCATCACTAGTCACCTTGGTGTGACACAATGTATTTCTTCTCTGTTTATTGCTATCAATATTCTATTTCTCCTTCCCTGGACTCAGTATTAGGCTACTGTATTTAGCATATCAATAGCTGCTCCTTCATTGACTCAGGTAAGAATTGATTTATTAATAAAGTAGAAAATTTTCTTAGGTGTTTTTTGAGTACTTGTTTGAAAGAAATACTTTTTAGATATAGAAGCAGTCCCCAAATTAATCGTTTTGATTCTGAGGCAAAATTTTTCAGTTTAGTATTCCTAATTAAATCATATCTCCCATTAATTAAGCACCAACTTAATAATGATGAAGTTAAACCTCTGAATTTTAATTATTTTCAAATTGAAATACTCAAGCACTATATTTTAGAAATAATGTCATAGAGTTCAAGGGTTTCAAAATTATTGGTAAGTATTTTCAGATTATCAGGTCTGAATTCAGTGCAAAGACATCTTTATGCCTATACTGTGAAGGCATACTGAATCACATCAGTGAAGCATTGTTTGGTCATTGCAGCAAAAATTCCATGAAAAAAATTTGGTGTTTCCCAAGACAAGGTTTTATAAAATAAACTCTTCACTACTTTCAGCATAAGTTATTTTATAGATTTTTATATGAATACATTCTAAATCGATTTTAGTTTCTTTTAATGTGTTATCAAAATTAGGGTGGGTGGTCATAAAATATAGGTATGAGTTCTGCAGCATGATACATTTGGGAATCATCAATGTGAGCAACCTACTAATGAGTGGAAATAAATATACTCTGTTTATATTTATAAGATCTGTATTAAGAGTATGAAAGTTAAACATTGCTAGGACAAAATTAGCAAATGACTTCCTCATATTGTGTCTACAGCTTTCTCATGATGAAATTATTTGTCTACTATATATCAGAATAATACTATTGCAAGACTACTTCAGCTGGTTTTAATTAAAAAGGTAAAGATAATTTTACTTGCTATTTAATTCATTTTTGATAACTAGGTTAAAAGTTTTGAACATATTAACATTTTTTAAATCCTTAATATAATTGATATATCTTTGTCTATGTGTTAGTAATATGAAATATTTATTTTTCTATTCTAAAATATTTCTCTTTTTTTTCTTTCTTTTTATAATTATTAAAATTTTCCAGATAACCTTTTCACTAGCTGGAATTCTGCCACTGTTCAGTTAATATTCAGACAAGGTAATATTTAATCACTTCTCAACTCAAATCCATGCGTTTCTTGTAAAATATGTCTAAGAGATTGCTTTTCAACCGAATTAATGTTGAAAAATTATCTACAACTCATTCCAAAATATGTCAGCATGATAAATTTTAAATTTTTACCTTCTGAAATAGGTTTTTAAAAAAGTAAATTCATATTTAATGTTAACTTTAGTGAATTAGGAAATATGGTCTTATAAATTCATGTATTTATTATGTTGTTTTTGTTTCTGAACCATCAATATTATGATTGTGAATAAAAATTGTTTCTTGTGAAATAAAAGCCTTTTCTTTCTCTTCACATTCTATGATCTGTGAACAGTTGAAACATAGAAATCTGAAGAACCTGGACATTCAGCCATAAATGCCATCAATACCAGAGGAATTATTTACCTAAATGTAAAATTTTGTAGGGAGAACAAGTGGGAATAAACCTTTTTTTTTTTTTTTGTTTTTAATTTCCAAAATTACCAAGAATAAATGGAATTTGTTTTCAGAATCTTTAGATTTATATGGTGTATACTTTGCTTTGTAATGTATACCCATAGCGAGCAGTATATTTCATAAATAAACATGTCCTGGAAATTAGGTTAAAATATGCTGTGCTTTCATTTGACTACAGAAAATCTTTTTTTTTTTTCCAATTTTCATGTTGAAGATAAAGAGCAATAGCAATTATTTTTAATAAAAAAGAAAGCACAACAATTAGCTCTTAGAATGGTTTTTAATTTGCTAGTTGTTTTACCATAAGACAAATAGGGTATAAGAATATTGCTTAATTATTCACATACCATTCATCTTGATTTTAAAACTTTTCACTGTACTTCAAAGCAAAGTCACTTTTGCTTTCCAGTACAGTGAAAGGATTTCAATTTTTCATTCTGCATTTCAGTGAAAAATGTTATCAGGGTGTAATAGGTTTGAGAATTTACATTTCCTCTGAGGTAGTTTTAGAATAGATATTTTCTGTGCAGTAATGAAAAAAAAAAGCAGACTAGTGTTAGATTATAGGAAATATATTTGAAGATGTCGAACTACATATATAAAGTTCTTCATTCAAATACCACTGGCAAATAACTTTTATCAGTAATGAAATGTCGGGTGGACAGTTTTGGAAAACGCTCGAAACATTCAACTCAGTATAAATACTATCAGTTCATGATGCATACATTTACATTTGTATATACTTAGATTATACCCATTCCCTTCAGAATTTTAGTGCCGACTCTTAGCTCATCAATGGACACAATAAATTTTGAATATCAGTTTTCGACGAAGAGAAAGTTGTACAAGTTGGTCATTTCAGAGTTTGATATTGAGGAAAGAGCTCAGTATTTACAGAGGAGAAAAAAAAAGAGAGACATCAAGTATGGAAATGGGGAAACTTCATTATTTATGAAATTTCCTTAGTTTGAACAAGGCAAGATCATAAATTTAATTTGGAACAAATATATGAACTGTAATTCTTTTGAGATTTTTGAAAGAAACAGAGGTCTAACAGAATTGGTAAGTGTCAACCACCCTTTTGATTTTTATATGCTTCCATTCCCTTATTTTGTTACTTCCGAGGCCTAATAACAAAACTTAGTTGTTTGTTTTTATATAAATTTTTGCTAAGAGATTATTTTATACATATACCAGTGCTAGATTTACTAGTACTATCTAATTCAGTTCAAAAAAGAAAAAGAACAAAAAAAAAAAAGAATGTTGGTAAGATTTTTTCTACCCACTCCAAAAAAAAAGAAGATATTTTTGAAAAGAAATAGTTATTGTGGAAATAAATTAAAATAAATTCTGCAACAACAGTGAACTTTGCATTTAAAAAGGAAATTTACTGTTGTTTTTCTGTAACAAGACTTCACTGAATATTTGAATTGTAGATAGTGCTTGTTGCAATCTTTAGAATTAAACATAAGCATTCGTTTCACTCTGTAGTTAATAGATAATTTCTATGATAATTTCTATGATAGTGACTCGAAGGAATTTTTTTTTACAAAATATTCTTTCTAAGAATATGGAAAATGTTACTGTATTCAATTTAATTCTGTATTAATTTTAGTTACATATGGTTACTGTACAGAAGCTTTCTTTACACTGAAAGCAATGCTATATGGTAACTAAGTGCATAAGACCCATTCAGTCCTCTATGCTTCTAAGAAGTAAAGTCAGCTTCCTTAATTTCTTTTTGAAAATGAAAAAAAGAAATAATGAATATGGTTCTTCAAAACTTAATACTGATTTCTTGGATTTAGATCTAAAGATATCACCCTTGACTAAGCATTTTCTGCAAGCAATGTTAAAGCAATGATAATATTTTTATTTCCTTGAAATTGAAGCCCTTTGACTATAGTTCCCTCTTCCCTTACAAGAAAAAGAAACTTATACCTATGGAAGATGTTGATAGAGTTAGTGAAAAGGAGCACGTGGTTTAAAATTTTACACTGTTCAGTGTGAAGCTTTACATTCCACTTGGACGCACCTTTGTCTTCATTCTTCCTTAGGCTGTGCAGTTATATAAAGGAGTCAGTTCTGTCAATTGAACAGGCTAATCATTTTCTTAGTATAACTTGCCATTAAGTTGGGTATTTTCAGTTCACAAATTTCCAAATGCATTTTGAGGGTTTCTTGAAAAATATGGTCAGCATAAAAAAAATACCTAAAGGACAAATTGAGCAAAAATTTGTTGAAGTAGTTGAGCATCAAGGGCATTAGCAGCCTCTATCTACAGAAGAATCTACTACATCAATATGGATAACTATTGTAAAATAATTGCTGTATTCTGGGTGTAATGTATCATGGATTGATAGTAGATATTCACAAATGATTTACAGTAAGGTTAGATGGTTAAGATTCAAATTTAAGATGGAATACAGATGAACAGATGGTGTGTTACAGGTTTGTCCAATTCAAACCAATATAGAGAACTAACTATTTGTTGAATTCGAAATTACTCTCATAGTTGAATGTACTTCAACTCAGTGTGTTCAGGTACATCCAACTATATCACATTTTTGTGAACAATAGTGTTGGTTACAGGTTTCCAGAAGGACCAATCACTGGTTCACTATGGCAAGAGTGACAAGGAATTGTCTGTTACTTGGTGTGGAAAAAATATTGCAGGAGCACTTGTTTTTCAGTTTCTTCAGTGAAGCCCTCGTGTATATGTCTGCGGACTTTCTCGTAATTTCCATCTACCAAATTCTGGAGCGAACCTCTCAAACCACATGCCCATGCTGTTATGTGGATATATTTCTTGCCAACCAATATTTGGGCTGCAATAGCTGTTGTTTAATCAAGGCAATCAAGGATTTTGTCACTGCAAAGGCTGTTGAAGAAAGATTTAATTCTACATCTATAGCATCTACTTCTGACAAACATCATTTCTGTCTGCATGTCCCTAGAAATAGCAGTTGAGAAAGAACCCAAGGAGATTACCATTAGAATAAATAGTCACATTAGATTTGTTTTATGTGTTACAGGCAAGCAGGCTCATAGTGTTTTATCCAAAATTAAGGCTGTCTAAAGGTATGGAATTTTAAATTTTAGATAACACTTAGACACCAACTTCTAAAATATAAATAAAGATTCAGACTTGTTCTTTAATGTAGTTGGTCAAAGATTACGCTTATCTCTCTGAAAGCAATTAGATTTCCTTGGAAAACTGAAATTTCCAAAATAGCAATTTCTTGCTTTGTATAGATGACATAAGTATTAACAGTGCAACTTTAAAACTGTATAAACTAATACTATAGTCACAGTTTGTCAAGTAGTAGTCTATTAAACATAAAACACTAACTAAAAGATTTCTTCCTACTTGTTAAGCTTTGAACAATTTTGCACAGGATTTCACACAATTAAAAACATAACTGTTCATTAATATAATTGCTTCAATCTTTTTTTCTTCTTTTTAGTTTGTTTCCTAACTTCATTTTATTATTTAGCATTATTGATTACCAGTGGAAGAAAAGTACTTATTAGAAGGTTAAATTAATGCAAGTATTGGTAATATACCTGTGGTACGTAAATTTTAGAGCAATCAACTTTTTGTCAATAAGAATGACGTGAGAAAATAAAGTTTAATTTTTTTTTATATTGAAATACTGGCATCAGTAAGAGAACAAGTCAAATATGAGATACCTCTTCATTAGAATAAAAATGAACAATAAATAAAAATAATTTCAGTTAAAACTTAAGGTTTAGAAATTGGTTGGAGAAATGAAATCTAAGCCTTAGATTTCATTTAATTTCATCAGCTATGTCAAGGAGTGAGCATAAATAAGTTCTTACTCAAATATTCCATTAATAATTCTTTTCTACTCTAGACACAAGGCCCGAAATTTTTGGGGAGGGGACCAGTCGATTAGATCGACCCAGTACACAACTGGTACTTAATTTATTAATCCTGAAAGGATGAAAAGCAAAGTTAACCTTGGAGGAGTTTGAAATCAGAATGTAAAGACAGACGAAATATTGCTAAGCATTTCGCCCAGTGTGCTAATGCTTCTGCCAGCTCACCGCCTTATATTCTGTTATTAATTGACAACAAATTAGGTGTATGGGGCTGTGTACTGTTGAAAATTTCTCAACAGTAATGAGACAAAATCTGTATATTTGACATAATATATAAGTCTTGGTAATGTTTACATTATTCTATACTGGCTGTATATGGTTGAAATATATGCTTTTAATCCTTGGTATATTGTAGCTTGCTTAATATTTGAAAAATCTACAAAAGTGAACAAGAATGATGAGAGAAAGTAGTGAGAAGAATCTCACTTTGTTTGTTTACATCCTTACAGTGTGTTTATACGAGTGTGCTTTATTTTACAAAGAAACAAATCTTAATTTTATGATTAAATCAAGATAATAAATCTTTTCCAGTAATAAATCTTTTGACCAAGCATAAGTGGAAAGTGAAGTGACTCTTATAGAATAGAAAAGACCTGATAAAAGATTGACAGTGTTAATGCCTGTCTTAATTCTTCCTCTAAAGTTTTTCCTGAACCCTAGACCTCTATCAACTAAAGAAATCCAATGTTCATAAATATGGAAGATATTTGACTGGCATCATTTGACAGATTCTATATTTTCTTATGGCACCAAAATAAGGAATATTTTATATTGGTACAAATGTTTGAAGCGAATAGTTTCTTAGAAAAGGTATATGTATGACTAAAAAAGATTTTAAAATTTAACTTGTCACTTTGACTCTAGTATTGTTTACTACTTAGCATTTTATTTGCAAAATAGAAAATGTGCTCTATGGACAGTATACTAACAAAAGAAAAGCAACAATTAGTCTTCATTTAGTTGGTTTAACATAGTTTAACTGCTTCATTGTAGAGATTAATATTGTACCAAATAGAGATTACCAATGCTTAGCACTGAAACCATGCAACTATTTATGTTTGCTACAGAAAATTATAGTCAGCTCACCATAACTTAATGGTTTAAAATTTCATTTTATTATGAAAATATAAGAAAATACTTTCTCTGCAGATTTAAATCTGCTTTGATACAGAATTGGTTTCAGTTATCAGCCCTCAATATCATTAATAAAAGCCTTGGTTTCTGTATTTATTACAAGAATTCAAATCATCTATATTAACTGATGTAACGATATGTACATTATACTTCCTCAAATTTGAAACCATACAGGTATAGTTTAAAGATGTCAGGTTTTTTGGGTTTTTTTGGTGGTGGTGATGGGGGTAACCAGTTCAAAACTTTGCCAATATATTGCAACACCTTCAGTTGAATTCTCATTCTCTGAATATTTTAGAATAATCTTGTCTTGTTAGTTATTCTTGTTGTATGCATGTAGTGTTTAACAAGGATTATTTGGGCAGTGAATGGTATTTCAGTAATTAAATTAATTAAAACATTAATGCTGCAAGTGCTGAAGTTAGGGAAGAAAGAAGGATATGTAATTCTTGTTTGATAATGGGGTAATATGAAAGCAACTTAAATGGCAAGAAATAAATTACAACACTCTGAGTGTTAGTCATAATACTTTTTGCTTTGGCTTACATAACTTTAAAGCAGATACCATTCCTGTTCCATTGTCAGATTCTCTGCAAAAAAAAAAGCGCCCAGCTGTGAGCAAAGCATCAAGCAATTGCTTCAGTAATAATGTATTTTAATATATTATTACTGAAATTAATTAAAATATTAAATAATACAATTATTTAATATTCTAATTAATGTTGGTCCATTACAACTTGTAATATAAGAGGAAATATAATTATTCTAATTATTTATATATTTTTATAATATTCCTTTCTAAATACATTGAATTAATTACAGAGACAAAATATCTCATTTTGCTGATCTACTGTCTGATGATCAAGTTTTGTAGATCTTTCAAACCGGTATCTAATGTTGCTTACTTTGTGGCAACTGAATCTGTGTGTTTCCAGTTTGTTGAAAGCAGAGATTATATTGCATATATTATAGTTTTATTAAATGGCATCACTGCTGTTTTGTTGATTAAACCAAGGAAATTTTTTTTGTTTCCATTGGATTTTCCATTGCTGATACTACTAAGTTGCAACTCCCTGATAGGAAGTGGGATTTAAACTTTGAATGCACTGATATGCAAAGCATTTTGTCCCATTGTTCTAACAATTGCACCTGTCCACTGCCCTCAACTGGTACTTGATCAACTCTGTTAAAAAAATAAAAAGGCAAAATTGACTCCAGCACAATTTGGACTCAGCGGTGAGAATGAATACCACAAGGCACTGTAGTCAATGCTCTAACAACTCTGCTAATTCTAGTTCTCATATAGAGAAAACAGCTAACATCTTCAGTGTTAATTCAGCTTACATTTAAAATTATATACACAGGCATTTTTCTTCTAATTTGAAGCAAAGCTTCAAGTGAACAGCTGCAATGTGTGATGATTTAGTGTTACAGGTAAGTGGTCATCTAAGCTCTGTCATAAACCATTTTACTTTCTGTTTTAATTCTTAAAACCCTTGAGGCAGATTCCCTTGTTGAATAGTATTTGAAAACTCTGATATGCACACACTCTAGTTTTCATAACTAAAACAGTCAGTGGAAAGCCAAAGAAGTTTATGATATTTTTCAGAATGTTCAAATGAGAAAAAGGTACTGGAGTTGGTAGGCTGCCAGAGTGGAAAGCTCCAGTTTGTACACTGATTGTTTTCCCAGAAGACTTTAGGTGAAAGAGAGACTAAGAAAAATAATAGCTGGAAATTTAAAGCAGTTCTTCCTACCCACTCAGTTTATTAAATTAAGGGTTTTAACAGTGAAAGCAGATTTGCACTGTTGGAAAGCAACAGATCCCTGCCAGGCCAAGATTCATGGAAATCTTACATAGAGAAACAGTTGAAAATTGATGGCATCAAGAAATGTTTTAAAATGCGACGATAAGTTGCTTCTGCTTTTTTTTTTAGAGTGGATGACGAAAAATTACTGTGAACTAGTGTTCAGTAATGAATCAAGAAATTTGTTATATGGGGAAATAGTAAAAACAAAGAACAACACTTGATTTGTATTTTTACCTAATTATGCTACCCAAAAGAACGACTCCTAAAGAAATAATAGCAAACTGATACCAGATGGTATTCTTAGAAAGAATTTGTGAATGAACATTTTCTTTTAAACAGCAAGCGTTGATGATCTTGAGGGATTTTTCTGAAGTATTGAAAGCATAAATCTTGCTTTCATAATAATGGCAACTGGTAACATACACATGGTCATCATTGTTACATGCAGTACTAAGGTAGAAAGATGGTGCATTTTAAAAATACATTTGCCCATGGCCTCATCATTTATCATCTGCATTGCTGTATGGAGAAAAATTCTCCAATTACCATCACATATTTCAAGTTCTTAGCCAGTGTGCAAATAATGATAGGATTGTGGTTATTAAGCAGGGGGAATGATTTGAATCAACCACACTCGATATCCTTGGGGTACTGATATACATTTATTTCGTCACAACTACCCAAGAACATCTACTTTAATTCATTACATTAAGATCTCCACAGGCTATAATCTCCTAAGAAACATCAACTGGATTATCATGTTTAAATATCCTAATGGTGTTTTAAAGACAAAACAGTGCCTCTGATAAAGTTTATAAAGACTGCAATTTTTTGAAGTGTTATTTTATCAATATTCTGTAACACCAGTGATTTAATTGTGATGAATGCTAAAACTTTTGGTTTAATTGATGTGAAGAAGTAAATGTTCAATTGTTTACTTTGTGTTTCAAAGTAGCTGTCTAAATAAGATTTAATGCAGTTTGTTCTAAGTCTTAACATTCATGCAATTTATTGATAAATCCTCTTCAACTGGTTGAGTTGGCTCCCGATGCCAGCCAAACAAACATGTTGTATTGATGTATCGAATAAGTTATTTCATTTCGTCTAAAATCATATTGCACAGTGTTGCAATTTAAATATGTGCTGTTCATTTTTATTTTTATGGTGATTGCAGTAAGACCAGCAAGTTGAACTCAGTGTGCATCTGCTCTTGATTGGAAGAGAATTATTTTAGAATGATGCTTGTAGTGATGTGATTGTGTTACCAGTGCCAGTGTGTTTGGAATGTAATTGTCAATCATACACTGATATGTCTCAGTGACCAATATTATATGTGAGTCTGTTACAGAGAGATTTTGTTGTTTGTAGTTTATTGCATTTGATTGTGGCTGCATTTTCTTTGTGTTGGTGAGTGTTATGCGTGCATAAAAGTTTTTTTTTTTTATCTTTCTCTCTTTGTCTCCGAGTGATCATTGCTGCATACTGGCTTTCATTGCTAACATGAGGGTTTTGTTTTAAGTAAAATAATCTAAATAAACTAAAACACGACAGACTAACAAAAGTTTGAAAGCTGTGTGGAAGATGCCAACTTTAAAGAATAAATCTAAAAGTATAGGTTCAAGTAAAGAAAGTAATATGGACTTGTATTGGTAATTACAATGTAAGTCTATTTGAGTCAATGCAAAAATGTAGCTGCATTTGAGGTAACCCTTGAAAAAAAAATGAAGTATATCTTAACTGAGATAGAAAATTAATTGACTAGGGATATAAACCAAGAGAGCTGGTACAAAGATATATTTTGGAAGTTCAAACATCAATATTTTTGTCTTGCCTTCATTGCATTTGTGGTTTTGTGTGGTGATTTCATTCCACAGTTTTTATTTAACAAGAAAACTTTTCATGTAATACTTCAATTTCATTTTTGAAGTCTTACTGGAAAATTTCTCATTTTCAAATCAGACCATGCATTTTTCTCTTTATGAAGAAATTTAACCAAACTCGTATACCAAGAAGCTTAAGTGTACTAAATATTCTATATTTTTGCAGTTGACTGTATACTATAAATATCTTTAAAAGTACACTGATACAAGAAAAGACATTCTTTGTTTTAAATGTATACGATTGAGGAAGAAGAGCGCCATAAGGGTTGGATAATATAGGTTGTGGCAAAACTGATTGAATTTTGAATGTGTGTGCCTGTGTTTGTGTGTGTATATAAAATACATGTATGCACACATTTATTACAAGAGCCTTTGTTAATGTACCAATTGCAAAGTAGATAATCATAGCTGTCATAAGAAGGGAAGAAAAAAGTTTTCTGCCTGGCTTTGCATTTGGGGTTTTCTGACTTTTCATGTTAATAAATACTGGTTTGTAAGTTCTGTTGAAGTAAGCTCTTGGCAAACTAAATCTGGATTCCCACTTGTTTCTTTTTGCTCCCATTACTAATGGTCTTTTTAAAAATATGCATGAAATTCACATTTCCTGTTTCCCCTCCCCTGAAGTCAGAGCTAGTCACACATTGATGAATACTGTTGAACTGCCATGTATTTGATGTTGGATTTTATTTCATTTGCATATGAAATAGAATAATGGAACTAATGTGTGCTCAGAAACGAAAAGAAAACTGTTTAGTTTGGAGTTATGTCCCCTGAAACACTTCCCACATTTAAAATGAAATAATTTTTATTTTTCAACCATGCAGATTGATTTCTCTAACTGAAAATATTCCTTGAGTGAATACAAATGGCAGAGAGGTTGAGGGAAAAAGAATCTTGTGAGGAAGGTTTGAAACTGACAGATTAAAAAAAATGTTGGAACAAATAAGAACAGTTGCAACAAAGAATATGAAAACTGTGGTGTCACTGACTGTTTCTGCAAGTTTGAGGATTCGTAACTTAATGCAGATGAATATTATTATTATTATTGCTATTATTATTATTACTTTGGACAGTTACATATTTCAATGTTGCAAGGTTTACAAATGAAAGGAAGAACAAAAATACTACTAGCTGCAAAGGAAACATTCAACTTTTATTCTTGATCCCAGCTCAACAAAACTTAATGGATCTGAACCAATATGTTAACCAGAAATGATTATTTAACAAAATAATAAAAGAAAAGCTACTTTGGATTTAGTATCACTGTGTTGCAAGAAAATTCATACTTCTAAATAGATTCCTACACTGAAAATATCCAGAGAATGTACTTCACCAGCTTGGATCAGAACTACAAGACATGAACCTGCAATGTATCAGGTTTGCTCAAAACTACTTCTGGTTACAAACTTTTAAATATATTGCACCAATGAACATAGACTTCATCTTGGCATTTTTTGAGAGATTCAACTGTTAAAATTGGCTGCTATGGAAACCTTGAAGTATTAAAACACTCGAGGTTTTATTTCTTGCTAAGGCTTATTGCTGACCATACAAATCAATTTCTGTAGTGAAGTGACTGTCATTTTTGGAACAATTGTATGAAATCCTTTATATCACAGCAAAGGCAGGTACCAAAATTTATTATGATCTCTTTAACAGTAAATAATAGAACCAGTCTCAGGAGACAGAAATAAACAAGACACTTTGTAGAAAATCATTAGATGAAGCAGAGTTGTGTAAATTAGGATTAATAAGAAGATGCTAAGGATATATAAATATATATATATATATTGCAGTGTGGATGTGAAGGCTCATGCATGCATGACTTCCATGCAGTTTTTGTGTATGGTATGGCTTCTCAATCACACAGCCACAATGTATATGTGTACATATCAAAATCCTCATTTTAGCATTCACTTTTTCATGGATCAGTCTGAATTTGTTGAAGCAAATCTTTTTCAATGTTTGGGTATGCTTCTTGTTGACAGCTCTTACCTGTTTTCATGGATGATTGGAAATGCAGTGTACTGCATTCATGACATGGTATAATGTCACAGCAAGGAGACGGTAACACACACACACACACACAAACACAAAAATAGTCAGATGAAACTTATTGAGGCATTTTTTTCTGTGACTAGATGGTCTTCCTGTAGCAATCTCTCAACTATTTCCAAGCAAGGTACTATTTCTTGTCCTTTGAACATCATACAACTCAGTGATTGAGCATATTTTCTTAATGTAAACAAATAAGACTCTTGGTATGAGCAGTTACTTGATTTTCAAACAGCTTGCAAATGTCAAAGGCAAGTAGAAGACACAGCTCACTCACATATGAAACTGGCTCTTTGTTATTTCAACCATTTTACTCATTTGGCTCATGGCTACAGTAAACATTTGCTCATGATGCTAAGCAGTAGGATCGAACCAGGAACACCTTCATTGCAATGTGAACTTAACTGCACATCCATGCCTGTACATAGAGTATACTATAAATATACAATATATACACATGATATATATAAACTCTTATTTGTAATTTATATCTGATATATACAATATATTTTGCATCTAGTTTACTCATATGGGATACATGATTTGTGCATTAGCTGTAAATTTTATAATTGTCATTTAATAGAGTAGAATTGGTAGACCATTAGACAACATTGCTCGTGTTTTGTAGTTATAACATAATTGTCAGGTCAGTTCTTTTCAGCCTTCAGGGGTCTATAAAATAACAGCCACACCCTAGAGGAAAAGAGTGCTGCTGAATGTGACCAGTTGGATGTCAGTCTAGTAAAAGGATTGTGCGAATATGATGATTGGTCTTTTCTCTTGAACTAAAAATCAGTCAAGCAAGTGAACAACGCCATCCTCTTGGACATGTTTTTTCATGTGCCCTAGATGTTTCAAATATAGCTGTGTTTCCCCATTCAGTCTAAGAACACTGTCAACAACATCTCTGGACAAAGCTCATCTATCTTTACCATCTGCATGGCTTTTACCTGCTACTTTTCATAAAGCAAATGACAACTTTGTGCAAGCACTTCTGCTTCCCAAATTGCAACAAGTCCTTTGGTAAAAGAATTTCCACCAGCCTTTAACTCTGACAGTTCAGTAACTAGCAGTCTCTTGGAAGAAACATGTTTGCTGTTCAATTTGCATCCAACTTTGCACACACTTGGCAAAACTTACTTCATTCCTCCAGTTTCCCCACTATTACACTTCCGGTCATTACACCAACACCACCATTATGATAATGTTTTCTATTACCCTCAAACAGTGCACTCCTTATCCTTGCCAAACTCTTCAATCTTTCCATGCACATAGGTAAAATAGAAGATGGGCAGGACTGAACAGTTGCTGTGCAGATCTTTCTACAACTTGCTTTCTATCTCTGCTAACATCATTACCCTATTGTTTGAATACTTAAGTCCTTTCTCCTTGGTAATCTTAACTACAGCTTCCATATGGCTAGGACTTTTGGAGACCTGCTCATCATTGGTCCCCTGTCTTTCAGAAATTTGCTGAAAGTGATTTGATTGAGCTTGACATTGGTAAAGTTTTTAACAGCATCTGGCACAAAAACCTGGTTAAAGTGCACACTTGTGTGTGTTTCATCTCTTGGGTCAGAAACATCCTGCCAAATGGCTGCATATGTAAATGTGTCTCTCTCTCTCTCTCTTTCTGATCCTCTCTTATCTTTCTGAATATGAATAAACCGCTAACATGACTTTGTGCAGTGCAGGTGATATCACTCCTCATTCTTTCACCTTGCACACTTGCCCATCATCCACATATAAACATAAGACACCTCAACAGCAAACGGTGCGGTCTCCATGAACATGGACCTCAGAACTAATTTTCAGTGGGGACGTGCTGGGATTTATGCTTCAATAACAAAGCCAGTAGATGCACACATTCGGGAAACTTATACTTCACAGACATTACACAAAGCCTTCACATTCATAACAGTAAATACTGCATCCTAAAAACTTGCTTTCCTCTTCAGCCTCACAACAACTGCTGACTCGTGAAATCCACAATGGAATACTACTCCCACATCTGGGATGATGTGGTGCTACACACAAAACACATTCTTGTTTGCATACATTAGACTGGTTAGGGTTTGTCAATTTGTGACCAACAAGCATATTGCCGCATTGGCATCTACTCCTCAGAATAAGCTGGTACATGCCTCCTTGTCATTCATTCTCTGTCTTTGTGCACTAGTAATGACCTCCATCCCTTTTGGAAACTCTTCACCACATAGTTCTTGTGGTCATGGATTTATAGATGTTTGTATTGACCATCAAACCATATCAGTCCGTCCTGACTCAACCTACAAATGTCCTAGACTTGGCTCCTTCATCCTGACTGAAGCCATAAAAGACCATTTCAGATTTTGAATTCAGTTTCATTGTGAGCTTTCTGTATGAACAGTGTACTTGAAATCTACATGCTCTAGTTAATCTAACCATCAGGAACAGGCTTCATTCTTTTTACGCCATAAAACCGAAAGTTATAACACGAGTTATAGGGTGGAACAAAAGCAAGAAACATGGTGTAAATGCAGTTTTTCTGGAAGATTAGAACCAAACTTAGTGACCATGAACCACTGTTGCTAGATAACTTGAGTTTGTGAAATGTGGATCTACAATGCGATATGTTGACCCAGTCCTGTCACCTTGTGTATAAGCTTAAATGTATCCTGAAAGTGAGCCTCGCTACTTGCAATGATGATTCTATTTCTGCCATGAGCACTAATGTCAGCACACGGCACATTTTCACCATTTAAGTATCATTGTCTACTTTCATCTGTAGCATTTCAGCTACCTCTTCTGTTGGATTCCTGCTTAATCTAACTGCATTACTTTGGTTCATCTATGAATTTCACTCAAGATTAACTGACATTCTATTCAAGGAAGATCTATCTTCAATCTGCATAGCACAAACCTGGAACTACACACAAAGCCATTAATAGCTTCATTGTTATGCTTAGTGAGTGCAGAGTATTATTCATCCCCTATCAATCTTTCACATGAGGCTTCCAGTGCTTATTTAGTAAAGACACTTTTGTTTTCAACACGGGTATCAAAATCCTGCACTAAGAGTGACTGTGTGGTAAGAAGCTTGCTTCCCAACCACATGGTTCCCGTTTCAGTCTCACTGTGTGGCACCTTGGACAAGTGTCTTCTACTATAGCCTTGGGCCAACCAAAACTTTGTGAGTGGATTTGGTAGGCGGAAACTGAAAGAAGCCTGTCTTTTACTGGTTTCTATTATTGGATTGCAACCATGCTGGAGCAGTGTCTTCAAAGGCTTTAGTCATGTATAATGACAAAATCCAATATTGAGTGAAATATGTCTTTCGGGGACCGGTACCTATTCCATCTCATGTTTTGAGTCCTACAATTCAACTCCCTTGTTGATTATTCTGGTGGTTAGTTCCTTGCTGCAGCTAAGCAGGCAAACCAAGTTTTAATTCATGAACTAGGAAGCTTGCACTCATTTTGTTCCAACCTTTAAATTAGAAATGCTTCTAAATGACTTGAGAAAATTTAGCACTTCAGATCTAGGTAGAAACGAACATTCTATTTAACACTTCTGTGATCCTAAAACCAAGGTGCCAAATGTATCAGGATCTAGGAATGGTCTCAGTGGGTTGTTATCAGAAGAGTTAAATATAGATAATTGTAAGAGCTTTTCCTCTCCCCTCTTGCCATTGAAATTAAGTTATGATGATTAATTTATGTTTGTGTTAATATATTTCCCTGTTTTAAACAGCTGTGTAAGATTATTTAGACATGAACTAAGGATCATACTACCATACAAGTTGAATTCACAAATATTTTTTTCTCTTTACAACTGATACAATTATTGCACAGTTGTACATACGTGTGTGGCAGCATTGACAGTCATTAGAGTGTTGTGCAGGATGCTGTGCTGCATTCATTCCATCGCAGCTCACCAAGTTCAAATTCCCCTGGGGTCAACTTTGTCTTTCATCTTACTGGAATCAGTTCTCAGTCTCTGGAAGAAATCAACTGTGTCCAAACCCGGAGAGAGATGGGTTCCACCATGTTTGAAATGCCAGAAACATACCATATGTTGTCAATGGCATGCTGAAAACTCCATTAGGAGTTGATGCCAGAAAGTTGTATAAGAAGTCTGATGTCATCAAGATCTCAATGATTTTTTTCTCTTTTGAGCATGTTTAAATTTAAATATTAACATGCTTCATGTCATTCACTACCTGGAGATTGAATTTTTAGACTGCCTAATCTTCATTACCGTGCATGGAAGCTTCTACGTAGTTGCTTTACCTGCTAGAAATAGCAGCTAACACTCCTTCATCACACTTTACTACTTTAAATAAAGAAAACGCATCAAGAAAAGAAGTCATATAAATCCTTAAAAAGACTGGCTAGCCACATCTGGGATCCCTTTGATCATAAGTTTTCTCAAACAGGGTTGACCTGCATCTAAACAACAATCAACTGAGGAGCCCTTTATGTGTGCTTGGTCTACAACAAATAGCAACCAAATTTCCCTCAAATCACACCTTGCCATCTTAGAAGAGACAGAGGTCTTGTTATATGATGTAACCCTAGAATCGTCTATCAGAAAAGAATTGGATGGTTGCATCTGAAATGTCTATTTGTAGGTTTGCTCAGTAAAGACTGACTTTGTACCAAGCAATGAGAAGATGATGTTTGAACATTCCTGACAATCAATTAGTGAACTCTTCAAAAGCGTCTTCTTAATTTGTGTTTTTTGTGACAGAGAAAGCAATTTAAGTCTTAGATATTTAAAGACCTAGCTCACTACCAAAAGAACACCATACTATTGTAAACATTGTATATGTATCCTCCTTGTGCTTTGAATCACTTATTCTGACTAAGCTCCTTTTCCTCCGAGCATAAAGTTCTCCCATTCTACTTGGGGGTCATATTCTTTCAAGATGCATGGTAACTTCACTAGTGCTAAAAAGAGCACCCTGTACTCATTGTAAAGTAGTCGACATTAGGAAGGGAATACAGTCAGATACTATGCCAAACAAACACTGGAACATGGTACAGTCCTCAGGCCCTTCAGATTCTGTCAAACCATTGATCCCATGCCAACATGGAATACAAATGTTGAGTGATGATGTCAGGAAATTCCACAAGACTACACAACATTACTAACTTTGGATGTGGGATTAGGTCCCTCATTTAGCTTCCATGACAGTATTCTTTGTGTTTGTAGACAACTATAGATTTACTACGAATTCTATCCATATCATTTAACCATTTGATCAACTACTGTTATTAAGTCTCGTATTTGCTACACTGGATTAGTGTTTGATATGTTTCAAAATCCTCTTGTGCAAACAGTTTATATGCATACAGCAACTCTCGTGTATCAGTACCTGCGTTTTTGTGGAAGATCCTCTATAACTAAAGACTATATGCCCATCACTCCTCATGTAATATCATGTTTGCATTTACAGAGAACCTAACGAAGCACTTTAATATCAGCAAAAGTTTGCCAAGTACATATACAATTAGCACCAAATGAGGGTACATCTTTTAGCAGCGAATAAAAGCAAGCTACATTTCATTAGTGACAAACTGAGATTTTTATTTTTAAACCAAAACTCATTCTAAAAATTTTGTTTCTGTAGTTACTTTGCAAAAGAGTATAACCTTTCTCAAGCTTTTTTTTAAGTGAATAACAGCAAAGTTCTGAAAAAATTCTATGATGAGTTTTGTAGGAATAACTCTAGAAGATATAAATGAACAAATGCTTAGGCAGTCGGTGACAAATTGAGCAGTTCATGCAAGAAATTAAATTTTCACCAGCTCGTTTCCAGCACTACAGGATGGTGCAATAACACTGAACTGATGCATTAATTAATTAATTAATTTGTAAAACTAAATTTACAGCTGGGGTCTGAGGGGATTGCTTAAAACTGACTGGTAGTTTATGTCTACTAAATGGCATAGAAATCAATGCTAAACATCATCCTTATGAAAGGATAAGTAACCATAGAGTCATTGTAACTTTTACATTTACCTGTTATCTTAGCCAAAGAAAATCTTGTATGCAATAATAAACCACAGAAATCTGAGTAACAGATTGTTCTACTGATTTAGCTTCAGTCTCATTGGCAGCCCACATTAGCAGCAGTACTTGAAGCCTATCAGGGTTGACTTAAGCTTTTGTCTCTATGTGGTTGATAAAATATCTAGAATTAAACTGATTGACTGCAAGAATTGAAACATTGATATTAAGCAGGCTTGAATTAATTTGGTTAACAGAACAGTCAACTTGTATAATGTGACTTAGTTTCTGGACTTTGTTTTATACAAGAATTTATTTCACTTAAATATTAGATGTACAAAAAAACTGCTAATAGTTTTATGATGCTTGTCCTTCATTTGCAAATAGGTTGGTGCTGAATGCCAATTTCTGTAGCTTGCTGTAGATAAAATATCAATCAGCTTTTCCCATAGAATGTAAGCTTAATTCTACAAATTAACCTTACAGCATTCAGATTACTCTCAAATGTAATGCTTAT
The DNA here is from genome assembly GCF_046866305.1 of Octopus bimaculoides. Taxonomy (NCBI): domain Eukaryota; kingdom Metazoa; phylum Mollusca; class Cephalopoda; order Octopoda; family Octopodidae; genus Octopus; species Octopus bimaculoides. The sequence goes on along the minus strand of NC_142936.1, from coordinate 71,786,256 downwards.
TTATTCACATTATTTTGATGTGATTTTTAGAATGAATAAAGGTAGGTGTGAGAGGCCTGATATGGTCAGTTGAAATGTTGATGGGCTAAGTGAATTTTCAATGTTGCTGCACGAAGTGGTAACTTCTACACTGTTCTATAGTATAAGGAGCTAGCAAAGTGTCTTGTATGACCTGCCAATTAATCATTGATTGTCTAGACTTATTTGTTTTTGGTTCCATGTGGTTCCGTGCTTTGGAGGTAGATAAGTAGTTATATCACTAATGCAATTGACAAAGTCATTGAAATTTTCTTAGTGAATGAGATTCTTTTACATGTTTCAGTCATTTGACTGTGGCCATGTTGGAGCACCGCCGTAAAGGGTTTTAGTCAACGACATCGACCCCAGGACATATTCCTTGTAAGCCTAGTATTTATTCTTATTTCTTTATTGCCCACAAGAGGCTGAACATAGAGGGGACAGACAAAGGTATTAAGTCGATTACCTCGACCCAGTGCGTAACTGGTACTTAATTTATCGACCCCGAAAGGATGAATGGCAAAGTTGACCTCGGCGGAATTTGAACTCAGAATATAACGGCAGACGAAATACCACTAAGCATTTCGCATGGCACGCTAACAATTGTGCCAGCTCGCCTAGTATTTATTCTATCAGTCTCTTTTGCTGAACTATTAAGTTATGGGAACATAAACATACCAACATTGGTTGTCAAGCAGTGGTGAGGGACAAACAGACACTAAGAGACAAATATATATATATACAATGGGCTTCTTTCAGTTTCCATCTACCAAATCCACTCAAGGCTTTGGTCAGCCCAAAGCTATAGTACACTTGCCCAAGGTGTCACAGTGGGACTGAACCTCGAACCATAAGGTTGGGAAGCAAGCTTCTTACCACACAGCCCTGCTTGCACCTATAGTTTTCTAAATTTAAAATTTTCTTGTCTAAAATCAATGGCTTATTTTGATTTTTGAGTTGTTGTTTGCATCCATTGCTTTCAGTCAATGTCCATTCTGCTATTGTTATTCAACCACAGGTTTGTAATTAACATGGACATTCCATCTTTTATTTCAAACTGTGTATTTAAGACTTTATTATCCAATGTGTTCTACATTTGTTGTTGAAACAGTTTGCCATAATTTGAAGATTTGGTTCCTATTTCTAGTAGACTGTGCAACAATGTAAACTCTCATTAAATAGTTGTTTAGTTTCAGATTAACCTTGATCAAGTGGAGATGGTATCTGAGACTGCTTTATCTAATGCATCTTTTTTAAAAAGACTACAGTTTAATTTAAGGAAGATTTGGCTATTATTTCTTGCATGTTGAGCTACTGCATAGAGGTATCTTCCTTTTGAAAAGGCGTGGTGATTGACTGGATTTCATCTCCAAGTTCATGTAAAATTTTGGTGTAATAATGCCGTGCTTTAAGCTATAGGATAGGAAAATAGGTACCACTTCCATTTTACTGAAAGCTTTAAGCTGTAAAATTCTGCACATTGTTTGAATTTAAATAATTACAAATTAGCCGTTTAGAAATCCATACAAGAACATGGTGAATATAGATAAGACAACTAAAATAATCACAGAATGTGAACATTAACACTGGGACACAGCCATGCAATGAGCTAATGTACAGTTTCCACCTACTTGTTCTACTCACCAGACATTGGTCAGCCCAGAATTCTAGTTGAAGACCCTTACCCAAGGTACTGCACTGTGGGATTGAACCTGAAACTTATGCAGTCATAGAACAAACTACTCAACCATACAGTATTAGATCTTATAAAGTTAGATTACACACTGGCTCTTAGGTTCTTGGTCTTTGACTTTGTGATGTTTATTTGTGTAGTAACTGCATCTAAGACATGCTACTAACCAAACATTAAGTTCATGTATTAATACAGCATTATGCCTTAGGTACAATCCTGTGCACATGTTCATTATTGACTATACAAATGATTTGATTTCTTACTTTAAGCTAAGTCTTCTTAAAAGGAATTTTTCTTTATCATCTATATCAAAATACTTTGTGATGTTTATAACCTAGACTAAGGTCCTCTTGCAGTGTGACAGGCACAAGGCATCATGCTTCCACCGGTTTGGTCAATTCGTTAGTGTTCTCTGTTCCTATCTCACAGGTCCTTGAATGCCCAGCCCCAAGTGTTCTTGGGCTAGCCTTTTTTTTGCTTCAGTAGTCACTTCAGTGCATTCTTTGCCTGTTAAGTGAATGACAAGTGCAAAATATGACCTGCCAGGTGAAACTAACACAATGCATTGGTATTTTGAAGAAGGATTTCCTCATTTCTGATATTATTTCACCAAGTGACTTAGGAGCTTTTCCGTAGACATTGTTGGTGGAATATTTCATACTCTATAGCCACTGCAACTTCATTACAGTGTTGCTTGTTGCTATGAGGTGCATGTTCTGTTTTACCATTTCTACTATTCACACCACTTTATATTTCTATCACTACCAATCACATTCCCTAGATAAGAATTGTCTACATCTTTCACAATCTGTTGTCCAATGAAGGTAGGAGGTTATGCTGTGGCATTAATCTGCATCACTTCAATCTTTTCTAAACTGAGTCTGAACTTCATTTTCCTCTAGTTTCTGTTATTGGCAAAGGCCACATCACAAATTAATTTCATTATCCTCTAGTGCCCCACTGGTTACATGATGGTGTAATGTTTAAATCTCTATGATAGATATAACTTTCCTATTGCAAAACATATTGTGTAGCCATTTTGCTAACTGTACCATGATATCAATATTTCTTCTTGTTTCTAAGATTTCAGTGAAATATAATTTTATGCTAATGCTATTTTTGTCAGCGTTTCCTCATTGAGGATGTTTCCAACATCACTGAAACACTGGTGCCATTTGGTAATGCATTCAATCCCTATGGTGCTTGATATTCAAAGGCTCTGTGTCTATGCCACAGTCTGTAGTAGTTGACTGACCCCTCAGTGCATGAAAATCAATGACATGACCATAAGTGGGATTTGAACTCAAAACACAAAAGAGCTGAAACATACTGCCAACCTTGAATTGGTACTTAATTTGTCAACATGGAAACTTGACCCCAGCAGAATATAGTGAGTAGAGGCAAATACCATAAGAAATGCAAGCTGATACTCCTAAATTTGAATATCCAGCCTATATTGCATTCAGAATTAGACCAACATATATGATTATAGTTCAAGTGCTCTTATTTGACCTTTTGGAGCTAATTTGTGAGCATATGTGTAAGAGGAAATCGATTCTTAATACTCCAAGGATTCTAAGGAACTTCAGCTTTGATCTGAACAGTATTGTGTAAATGAGAGCATGATGTGGGAGGAGGAAGTCATTTCTACATTGCTACATTGGCCTTCGTGCCGGTGGCACATAAAAGCACCCACTACACTCTCTGAGTGGTTGGCGTTAGGAAGGGCATCCAGCTGTAGAAACTCTGCCAAATCAGATTGGAGCCTGGTGTAGCCATCTGGTTCACCAGTCCTTAGTCAAATCGTCCAACCCATACTAGCAGGGAAAGCGGACGTTAAACGATGATGATTTAATGGAAATTGCGTATTCCACTCAAATTTATTGTCCAAACATAATCATACATGAGTTATTTGTAGTTTAACTCACAGCTATAAAGTTGTTGATTGTGTGTTATTGTTGGGGGTGGGATTGTAGTAATTTAAAAATATTTTTGTTATTACTAACAGGCAAAAAGGAAAGTTACTTTATAACAAAAAGATTATAAATTAGTATAATGGCACCAGTGTTTCAGTAATGTTGGAAACATCCTCAGTGATGGAATGCTGACAAAAATATTAGTCAGCATAAAATGATATTTCACTGAAATCTTAGAAACAAAATCAAATATTTGATATCATGGTACAGTTAGCAAAATGGCTATGCATTATGTTGATGCATGATGAAGTAGAGGTTGAATTAAGCACTTAAGATTTAGGCATACAATATCAGAGTTGATCTGTAGATATGAAAGAAAGAACAAATTGCTACACTAATGAATATAAATTTACTGTAAAATTCTGTTGGGAATTGATTAAAAATTTTTAGTCTTTTATGTTTAATTCTAATGTTGTTAGCAATCATCATCATCATTTAACATCTGTTGTCCATGCTAGCATGGGTTGGACAGTTTGACTGGACTGGCATGCTGGAAGGTTGCACCAGACTCCAGTCTGATTTGGCATACTTTTTTACAGCTGGATTCCCATGCTAACACCAACAACTCCGAGAGTGTAATGGGTGCTATTACGTACCACTGGCACGAGTGCCATTTGCGTGACACCGGTATCTGCCATGACTGTGATTTTTCTCAGCTTGATGGTTCTTCTTCTCAAGCATGACATAATGCCAAGGGTCTTGATTATTGCCTCTGTCAGGCCCAATGCTTAATAGGAACTTTGCCATTTTGCCTCCGTCAGGCCCGATGCTCGAAAGGAACTCAGCCACCTTGTTTCTGTCAGGCCCAACACTCGAAAGGAACTCAGCTACCTGGCCTCCGTCAGGCCCAACATTCAAAAGATGTTCTTTACATACCACCAGCACGAGTGCACTTAGCTTGATGGGTCCTCTCAAGCACAACACATCGCCAAAAGTCTTGGTCACCAGTCATTGCCTCTGTGAGGCTCAAAGTTTGAAGATCATGCTTCACCACCACGTCCCATATCTCCCTGGATCTACCTCTACCACATGTTCCCTCCACAGTCAGAGATTGGCACTTCTTTACATATGCATCATATAACCATACCAGTGCAGTCGTCTCTCTTGCACACGATATCTGATTTCAAGCCTACACATGTCCTCAGCTGTCATAGCCCATGTTTCACTGCCATACAGCATGGTTGTTCACACACAGGCATCAAACAATCTATCTTTTACTCTGAGAGAGAGGCCCATTATTGCCAGCAGGGGTAGGAGCTCTCTGAACTTTGCCCAGCCTAATCTTATTCTCACAGCTACACTCTCAGAGCATCCATCTCCACTACTAACTTGATCACCTAGATAATGGAAGCTATCTATTACCTCTAGCTTGTTCCCCTGGTAGTTGATGGAGTCTATGTTCTGCACATTTTCAGTGTTTATTGTACCTGTGCACCTTCTTCTGATCTTGCTGCACTTATGTGTCCAAAGCTTACATTGGGTGCACCTTATGGAGTTTCTACTACACCTATTCTAGGTTAACTCTAAGGCCCTTTGATTCTAGACCTTGTTTTCATACCTGAAACTTTTTCTCTAGTTCAGATAGCAATTCAGCTATAAGAGCAAGGTCATCAGCATAGAGGAGCAGCCTATCTCGAATTCCTCTGTTATTGCCTGAAGGACTATGATGAACAAACAAGCAGAGGCTGAGCACCAATCCATGGTGAACCTCTACTTGTACCTTGAATTATTTGCTGTACTTGTTGTCCACCTCACCTTCCTGGTAGTGTTCCTGCACATGGCTTGTACAGCTCTCACCAACCACTCATCTATCCCTAGTTTCCATGTTGACCACCAGATAAGGGATTGGGGGACTCTGTCAAAAGCTTTCACTGAGTCAACAAAAGCAAAGTACAGAGGTTTATCTTTGGCTAGGTATTTCTCCTGCAGTTACCTTACCTGAAATATAGCATCTGTGGTGCTTCTCTCTGGCACAAAACCAAACTGCATCTCATCTAGACTGATTCTCTCCATAACTTTCATTACCTTATCCAACAATTTGATACCTTTGTAGTAGTTGACTATGGTACTGCCACACCAGTCACCTGATTTACAATATGGATGACTAGACCATATCCCACACTACCAGATATTTCAAGCATCTCAGCAATGAGTCCTGATAGGCCGGGGGGCTTTCCCTGTCTTCATATCTTTAATTGCTTTATCTACCAAGGTACTGTCAATTTGGGTAGCTGGTCCCTCAATTGGGGCAGCATTTGGCAGACTTTCCTCATGCCATTCATTCTCCGCATTCAGCATTTCCAAGCCTCTTTCTTTGCAGACACATTTCTCTCCTATGACGTCACAATTTTCTCTCACAGACTGTCTTGCAATCCAAAATACTTCAGTTCTTTAGTCCTCATAACACTGAACAAAGGCAAATTTTTTTCCTGCTTCTCCCTTGGCTAGATGTGCCTGTCTCCTAGCTTCCCTTCTGGCTATCTGATACTGTTCCCTTCTCCCCTCACTCTTCCAGGCCTGTTTCTTTACTCTAATGGCCCAGTCTACAGTATTATTCCGCCACCACATCACCCTAGGTCTGGAAGAGACTTTGCACCTGCCACATATTTGATCTGTGGTACTCAGCAAGTTATCTCACAGGAATTTCCAGTTGTCCTCTATGTCACAAGTTTGTAGCTCCTCCTCTTATCAAATTTCTCAATTAGGATGTCCCTAAATCTCTGACCATATGAAGGGTCCTTAAGTTTCCAAATCCTTTTCCAGATTGGTCTGCTTCTTCACAGAACTCCAGTAGCCTTGTTCCCTCTTCGTTTTGGGAACCAATTCCATGGCCCCCATGTACACCATGGAAGATACCGAGCTGCCATCCAACATGCCCATTGAAATCCCCAGCCAGGAAGATGAGATCATTGTTACTCGTCTTTGAGGTAGCCTGCAGAAGAATATCATAAAAGTGGTCCTTTTGTTCATTTGGTAGGCCCACTTGTGAGGGCGTAGGCAGATATAATTCTAGCTGTACTATTCTGCAAGACTAGCCTGAGCTGAAGTACTCTTATCGCACACTCTGACTACTTCTATGACCTTACCCACCCATTTTTCTGCAAGAAGTATGCCCACACTACATGCTCCATCACTGTTATCTTTCCAGAAAATTTTATACCTGTGTGTCTTGCTTGTGAGGAACCTGGCTGAAGCTCCTCTCCACTTTATCTCTTGGATGCAATATACATCAACATGCCTGCTCGGTTGCTTTGTGCATTAATTTACTCAAGAATCCTTCCATTAAACAACTTTTAACATTTAACCCCATTAATATTACTGATGTGGTAGACAACCAGAGGTCTCTCATTACATAATCTGTGTTCTGCTTCCAAATTATTTCTTATTTGCCAAGTGACAACTGGTACTAGATGTACTGACTAAATATATGAATGGTCTCCATACTGTTGCATAACTATTGTAACATTCATCAACTGCTGCTGTTTACACTACATTAGCGACATCCTTGTGAATTTACACCAAATTTCTCTATCTCTCTGAAGGTTCTTAATTGAGTTGTTTCATAAAACAAAGATTTAGAACTTCTAACATTTTTAGTGCTGTTAAGTATTTACATTCATTTTTTTATTTTTATGAAACACCATCATTATGTAGATATTTGATCATAATATATAATGATTTATTTTTGTATAGGAAAGACATCACAGTTAGCTAAGAAAGTGGAGAGCCACACTAACCATTTTCTTCTCTAAGCTGTTCTATTTTTGAATTTAAGTGCAAAACTAAGAGCCAGTACTCCCAGCCTTTCAGAAATGATGTGGTAACACATTTGGCTTCAACATCTGTAAGAAAGAGTTTAGAGGGTTTTAAATTCTGTAGAAAGGATTGGAAAAAGTGTTTCATGCTGAGTCTGGGAAGATGAGCGGGCTGGAGTAGAGAGGGTATGTAGATGGCTAATTTGGTGGGGTGGGGGATTAGGGATTGATAGCTTGAAAGATTGAGGGTCTTAGTTGTGTATTATGATTACACTAGACTTTCATAGTCTTTGTTCTGTTAAAAGAGACAAAAGTTATTACAGCCCTCCATTGAAGGATTCCTTCCAAGTCTCTCTCTCTCACACACATACACACTCAGATTTGGTATGGGTTTCAGAAGTGAAATGTAGGTTGTTAAATCAGAATTTTCTTTTCTTTTCTACTCTAGGCACAAGGCCTGAAATTTTGGGGGCAGTCAATTAGATCGACCCCTGTGTGCAACTGGTATTTAATTTATCGACCCTGAAAGAATGAAAGGCAAAGTCGACTTGAATTTGAACTCAGAACATAAAGACAGATGAAATGCTGCTAAGCATTTAACTCGGCGTGCTAATGTTTCTGCCAGCTCACCACCTTTGTTAAATCAGAATATTATTGAACCTTGAGATAGACCAGAGTCGATGGAATATGAATCAGAAGGAATTGGTTCATATTGCAAATGGTGCAGGCTGACAGGAAGCTACCAATCCAGTAAATAAGAGACACAAGAAACAAGCCACAATATGGCTTCTGTCAAAGTTCTCAAGGAAGCGGGCCACTAATGACACGAACGTTTCCTGTAGATCTGGGCTGTACTGATAATCAGTGAAGAAAAGAGTGTCACAGTTTCTAATATTATGTGCTTTGATCTACCTAACTTAAAATTCTCTACCACTGGTATTTGATGGTTGTATTCTTATTGAGTGTGACTATCAGCAAGCGTGTCATCATCTTTCCTCTTGTGTTTGTATACAATCAAGAGAAGAAAACATTCTGAGAAATCCAGTAGTGGTCTGCAATGGCAAAAATTATATGCAGTTTATGAATTTAGATCCATCTGCATGTATGGCATACCATTTGCAAGCATATACTTGCATTAGCATTCAGAAAATGAGAATAAAAGGTACCTGTTCTGTCACTACTTTGAGTTCTCAGTTTCTGAAAGGAAATCTCAACTTCATTTAAAGAAATATACAAATAGTTTCTTTTTGATTTCAATGCCATAAACCCTTTAGCATTCAGATTACTCAGTCAAATGTAATGTTTATTTATTCACATTGCTTTGAATTAATTGTGTATTATCTTGTAACTTCAAGATTTCGATGGTGGAATTATTTATTTTTAGAATGATATTGCATGGTAGGTGTAAGAAGCAAGATCTGGCCAGTTTGAACATAAAAAAGGTAGAATATTTGAACCAGATATAGCTGATTTAAACACTAAAGGGTAAATATAATTATGTGTGATTTAACTCTACATCGAAACTACTTATTTGGTAGGATAGAAGATGAAAGACATGAAACATGTTCAAGCAGTAATTTAAAATGATACGAAAGGAATTTGTTCACTATCTTTTCCATTGTTCTGTAAAGCTCATATACATTATACTTAATATTTTTAACAATCAGTCTGTTTGAGTTACAGAATGCTTACTTCCAATTAGCAATTTTTTAAATATATATTTATAGAGAGACTGTATCTACAGAGCTGATGATTCTCTCTGAACAGTTGCAAGTTGATGATCGTTCGTTCATCGTTTAATGTCCACCTTCCATGCTAGCATGGGTTGGACCTACACCAGGCTCCAATCTGATTTGGCAGAGTTTCTGCAGCTAGATGCCCTTCCTAACACCAACCACTCCGAGAGTGTAGTGGGTGCTTTTATGTGCCACTGGCACGAAGGCCAGTCAGGTGGTACTTGCAACGGCCACGCTCTAAATGGTGTATTTTACGTGCCACCTGCACAGAATCCAGTCCAGCGGCACTGGCAACGACCTCGTGAAAACTTGGGGGTAACAAAATACAGTTACAAGATAAATTTGCAGGGAGGGAATTATAGCTGTGGATGACAAGTGAATTGGAGATGCTTGAGTAAAGATAACTTAAAGGCATTCAACCTAATCTGGGGAGGAGAGGTCGCAGTAGTAGCCATAGAATAGCTTGAGAAGAGACAGCATATCTGTGGACAAGAGGTTGTTGTGCATTGAGATTTTAAACATAGTGAACGACTTACCTAGAAGCGATACAGTATCATTGTAGAAAAAGCAACATGAAAGCGAGAAATAGAGTTTTCAAAGACAAGAACTGATACCGAATAATGCAAACTGCAGTCTTTTGCCAGCAGCTAAAATCAACCATCAGCCGTATTTCTTTCTGCCAAGGCTAATACCTTGATGTCCACTTACACTCTGCCTTTAATTCTATTGAACTCAAATCATTCACAACAATACCATCTGTTTATAACCATCACCACCCTCAAAAAAATTGTTCTGTTGTTTCTGAAATCAATTGTTTCCATAGAGCTGCTTACTTTTCAAGCTTAAGTTACATGCTTCTTCAAAACTTTGACTCAGAATTCATTTTTAAGGACATCTACTTGTATTCATTTGACAATACAACTGTCTCACAACTGTCAAGAAAGGTATTTCATCTGACTTCATTAATAGCTTATTGCCAAAATGATGGATTCTTTAATGATTATCTAAAATTACCAGATTCTGATTAATTTACCATGTATTAATAGATTACAAAACAACAAATACTGTTGTTTTACTTAACATGTAGACTGTCTTTAGCTACTTGAAATACATTAAGAAATAAGACACTACTGGTACTCTATAAACCCCCAATACCTACCACATTCAGAGATTGTTTTTGTCTTTCATTAAATTACTTTACTACAGTTCTAGTCCCAATCTGTAAACCCTGTTTTACTATTATGATGAGTTAGATATCTAACTCCTCATAATTTTTACATCAGTTTTTTTTTCTATACTACCATGTGTTGAACAGATTATCAAAATCTGCATCAATTATTATTTAGAGCTATTGTGTCATATCATCCAGAGATTGCTTGTACATTCAATTTTTGGCCTTGTTTTGGTGGCTTTCTGTCACTAAACATTTTATTGAATGTACTCTGTGCATTTTATTGTGCTTCCAGCACTAAAGAGCTCCCTCTGCTTTTTGTCAATTCTTCTTTGGTGTTACTGCTCTCCTTAATGGATAGCTTCTGGTGTGGCTTATAGACTTTGTTTTTGCTTATACATTGCATTTTTGGCATTGTTTCTATGGTGGATGCTCATTACCAAATACCACAGAATGTACAGGTGCATTTTCCCATGTAAATGAAGGAATCAAACCTTGACACAAACACATACCTACAGTAGTGTGTCATCATCATCATTGTTTAACATCCGTTTTCCATGCTGGCATGGGTTGGATGGTTTAACTGGGGTCTGGAAAGCCAGGCGGCCACACCAGGCTCCAATCTGATCTAGCAGTGTTTCTGCAGCTGGATGCCCTTCCTAACGCCAACCACTCTGAGAGTGTAGTAGGTGCCTTTTACGTGCCACCGGCACGGGAACCAGTCAGGCAGCACTGGCATCGGCCACGTTCAGATGGTGATTTTTATGTGCTACCGGCACATGATCCTGTCGGGGCGGGGGGGCTGGCATCGACCATGTTCGGATGTGTGGTCCACATTCTTCATTCATCTAAATTATGTTGCATTATCATTGGTATTGATTTCAATTGTTTTATCCACCAAGTGTTCTTTCACATTTAAGCATAAAATGACCAAATTACAAATTCTGAGTATTTCCAAAGATAGTGAAGAACTCTGTGGTCAAACTTTTATTTGTTGAAAGCCTGTTATTACCAAAATTAACTTGGCTTTTTGTCCTTGTGTTGGATAAACACCAAAGGCAACCCACTTGACTCACTGGTTGTTAGGCATAACTATACATTTACTCACAACCTTAAATTATTCAAAGAATTGTTGCTGGGTACAAAACTTAGAATAAAATAGTGTTCTATCCAAAGACAAATGCATCTTTCATCCTGTTGGCTCTACAAGCAAAGAAGTGAGCTTGTATTTTGTGCAATATATATTTAGACTGTTGAAACTCAATGAATGCAGTATAATGGAGAAAGCTGCTTATTAATTAGGTATGTAACAATTACTAAAAGAAAGCAAAATTAAAAGCTTGACCATCTGGAAATATTTTTATAAATTCATGTTCTAAGAAATTTCCTGTAATTTCGATTTCTGAAGTTTATTGAATTTTTTAAACTCCAAATTCTTGCAAATTTAAATATTCATTGCATTCACTGCGGAGTAGATTTTAATGTTTAATAATAAACAATATTAATTTGTTGCAGGCAACACATTATGTTTTTGTTTGCAACAGCCTCTTATTCTCGCTCACCTCTATTTTCGTTAATGATAATTTATTAATAGCTATATAACTTTGATACTAGACACAATTTCAAGGATATTATCAGTTTCTGGAGTTTGTTAAATGAATATTTTTGATAAAATGAAAATTTTTTTATATACTGGTATAATTTTTGAAGTGATTTTGTATTGAATAAATGCATGCTATTACACAAACTAGCTGCATAACTTTGATACGAGGCACAATTTCAAGAATATTATCAGTTTCTAGAGTTTGTTAAATAAATATTTTCGATAACATGAAAATTCTTTAATATACCAGTAATTTTTTTGTAATGAAGAAGTGATTTTGTTGGTATGGCAACTTGGAATGCTATAAGCTTTAGAATAATAACTATGAAATTGCTGCTATTTTTAGCACGCTAAACAAGAGTTTTTAACGAGCTTTCATTTATCTATAATATGCGACTGAAAAAAAAAATTTAGCAGTAAAGGCACAACAGCAGAAAGAAAGACGGGCAACCGAATGAGATGGAACCAGGGCAAAGTGACTGAATCTGATGTCTGAATATGCACGGAGACGTAGACAGGATTCTGTTTCCGCTACACGTGACTGACTGGTTAGGGTGTCTCAAGAGGAGAATATTCTATTTAAAAATAATGGTGTCAGATCACAAATTATTGACTCAACACTAAAGAGATCTTTTCTTTGCGATCATGTGGAAGTAGTGGAGTTGACAACCAATCTAAGACTTCTTACAGAAGGTCATTCTGATGAAAGAGAGTTTGCTAATTACCTTCTTGATGTAGGAAATAGTAACATTTCTGTTGAACAAAGCCTAGGTGAATTCAAAATCAAACTACCCAATGACCTTTGACTTGAAAGTGGTACTCTGTCAGATCTGTGAGATTTTGTATATGCTGACCCCAAAAATAACTTCACAAACCCTGTGTGGTTTGCAAATAGAACCATTGTTACTCCAACAAATGAAGCAGCACAATTTGTGGATGATTTACTGTTGACCAGGATCCCTGGTGAGCTAAAAATATAAAGAAGCTCAGATACAGTTGATAATGAAACTCTGTACATAATCGAGTTCATAAGTACACTATTCTCAAACTGAAGAAAAGAAGATGCATAATGCTTCTGAGAAATTTAGACGCTACTAATGGACATTGCAATGGCACATGCTACATCATTATCAGTTTACATGATCATGTTATTGAGGCTGAGGTTACTTCTTGCCCTTATGCAGGATCAACTCTGCTAATCCCAAGAGTGCCACATGTATCTCAAGAAATGGAATTTCCGTTTACATCTACAGGCAAACTATTTCCTGTTAAGCCAGCTTTTGCCTTGACATGCTACAAGGCACAGGGACAGACTTTTGAACAAATTGGAATGTATCTTCCGGCACAATTCTTCTTACATGGTCAGCTGTATGTTGCATTATCTAGAGTTTGATAGAAGGCTAATGTAAAAACATTGGCTGAGAGAAATAGAAACAGTATGATTACTGACAATTGTGTTTACAAGGAGATACTACTTTAAAGTAAAGTAACATATATTTGTGTGGAATTCAATTGTTTTGGCATATTTCAACACATGCCGAATGAATGATATTATATTAGATCATTTTAAATTTGGATTTATTTGAAAAAGTAAGGAAACACCATTCCCATGTGTTCTCACAGCACCAGACTTTTGTGTGTGTGTGTGTATCCCTCCATCCAGCTATCTATCTATGCACACCTATGTAAGTTCTGCCAATTATTAATGATAGATATATATCACAGATTGACTCTTTAAAAAAAGAGAGATTATGACTGATAAAATAATGAAAGCAATATTTACTAAGCAAGTGAGCACTATTATACAAAGAAATAATTCGACATAAAATATCATAAAAATTATTAGAATTGGGAATCAAATGTGGAAATATCAAGTGGCTAGCAGAAAACTGCCCAGAGGGTGGTCTTTCTGCTAGTTACATATAATGATGGTAATATAGTTTCAGTAGGTATGTTCTGATAGGCACAAATCAACCCTCATATTAGATCGTTAAACACAAACAAACATTCCGTTGTGGCTGAAAGGGCAAAAATCTTTGGAATAAGTAAGTTTATACAGAAATTGAGATTTTAGTGAAGTGCTATAGTTAATGAATAAGTTCTGGTATTGTTATCTAAACTTGATTGTGATGCATTCAACAACAGTCATTCCCAAATTCCTAGTATTGTGTTTCCATTACATGAATAGCTTGATGGAATTTTTCTCAAAAGAAATTTAGGGAAGAATGTAGGAAGTGTGTTGTTAATGACATCTAATCTGCCTTAATAGGTTCTCAACTCCGCCTCAGACAATATTCCCCAGAAAGTTTAATGCATAAACATTGAGAAGCCTGTCAAAGCTTTTAATTTCAGTGTATAGATTAAGGATTTGTTCAAATTCAGTAACTTTTAAAACTTCATTGATATGCACATCCACCCTTTTGAAATTCCCTTCAAAAGTTTGTGATATGTAGAGGTAGAAATATATTCTTGGGATCAACTAAAAGAACAAATTAGATTGTTTTCATTCCTTAGTGGCCAATCTCATTGAATATAGAGAGCCATAGTTATAAACAGTGATAGTGGTAAATCTTGCATGCATACCAGTATATATCTTTGACATTGCCAAAGATTCCAACCCATGCCAGTATGGAAAACTCATTAAATGATGATGATTCCATTATTCAATCCATTGTATATGGTACCAAGTAGTAGGTCATGTCTCTTTTTAGATGTATATATTGGACAACAGGGATCTGTTGCTTTACTTTGCTATTACACAGAAGACCTGCTTTCAGACCTCTTTGCAGTAAATCAGTGATGCAGTACCAGTCAGATACTACAGGAATTTGAGACAAGTTGTGTGAAAGAGTTCTTTGTCATTGCAGTAGCAGAATGGACCATCAGCTGTAAAGCTTGTTGCGAAATTGATATTTCTCTAGCAGAGGGTAGCAACTAACTTGCACTTTTTGGTCAAGGAATTTACCTTGAAATATGAAATTTTACCTTCTCTTTAAGTCTTTTAAGTATTCAAATACTTTGAAGTAAATAACTTTGACACCAACTATAGACATTACAGCATCCCCAACAATTACACGTTCATTAACTATGGAAGCTAGTTCACCATTTGAGGTTTTAGTATATACATTTTTTGGTTTTGTGGCTTTTTTTTTTTTTTGTAGTATAGGAAAATGTCATATTTAACTGATCTGGATCTGGTTTCACTGATTTCAGCTTCACGTAGTTTTATGTAATTTTCCCATATTAAAAACCATGTGCAGTTTAATGATTAAACTGGCATGTTGCTTATGTGTGTGTGTGTTATATAAAAAAATATATGGTAACTATATAACAACCAAAGTATAATATATCTGGTCTATTTCCATATGACCCATCGTGATAGCTGATCATTGGGTCTTTGCTGTAAAAACATCACAAGGCTGTGTGGTAAGTAGCTTGCTTACCAACCACATGGTTCTCGGTTCAGTCCCACTGCGTGGCACCTTGGGCAAGTGTCTTCTACTATAGCCTCAGGCCGACCAAAGCCTTGTGAGTGGATTTGGTAGACGGAAACTGAAAGAAGCCTGTCGTATATATATGTGTGTGTGTGTCTGTGTTTGTCCTCCCACCATCGCTTGACAACCGATGCTGGTATGTTTACATCCCCATAACTTGGCGGTTCGGCAACAAAAAAAAAGAGAGACTGATAGAATAAGTACTAGGCTTACAAAGAATAAGTCAATTTGCTCGACTAAAGGCAGTGCTCCAGCATGGCCACAGTCAAATGACTGAAACAAGTAAAAGAGTATGGATTTTACATTCATGGTCATGCTGATTAAATAGCAAATGTTCTGAAAAACAAAAATATTTAAAATATAATTATATACATAGGTGCAGGAGTGGCTGTGTGGTAAGTAGCTTGCTTACCAACCACGTTTCTGAGTTCAGTCCTACTGTGTGACACCTTGGGCAAGTGTTTTCTGCTATAGCCTTGGACCGACCAAAGCCTTGTGATTGGATTTGGTAGACAGAAACTGAAAGAAGCCCATTGTATATATACATATATATGTTTGTGTCTGTGTTTGCCCCCCCCCCACCATCACTTGACAACCGATGTTGGTGTGTCTACGTCCCCATAACTTAGTGGTTTGGCAAAAGACTGATAGAATAAGTACTAGGCTTACAAAGAATAAGTCCTGGGGTCGATTTGTTCGACTAAGGGCAGTGCTCCAGCATGGCCACAGTCAAATGACTGAAACAAATAAGAGTATATTAAAAAAAGGATAATTTATCTCGTCTCAGAAACTATACTACTGAAAAATTGCATTAAAAATATTTGTTGGTACACGTAAAATTCTTTGTTGGACAGTATAATTAGAACAGTGTTTTTTTTTTTTAAAGAATATATTTAAATGGAATGTGCTAAGTTTAGTATTTCAGTTTTTAATACTTATCAGGTTCATGTGGGGTTTTTGTGTGTCTGTGTGCATTAAGCATCTGACATATTCACAATATCTCTGAGTTCTTTCATGACATGAATTTCAAC
Source organism: Octopus bimaculoides (assembly GCF_046866305.1). Lineage (NCBI taxonomy): Eukaryota > Metazoa > Mollusca > Cephalopoda > Octopoda > Octopodidae > Octopus > Octopus bimaculoides. Next base: position 71,769,779 of record NC_142936.1, on the reverse strand, counting down.
TTCAATTAAGTGTATTTACTTAGCAATTTACTCACTAACACTTGAATAATCTATGAAAAGGCTGATGAGTTTTTAACAAGGTAAAACATGTCCAGAGTTTGCAATCCTTGGTGAAATAATAATATCCATCAACTAATCTTTTTTCTTTTTCTTTCTTTCTTTTTTTTTTGTACTCATGATAGTGATAATTTGAATACGATAGATTTTTATTATTTTAACCATTAAACATGCTATCACCTACATATTTCTGGAATGAGTTATTATTTATGTTATATGCTTTCTCTAATTCTGTATGTTTGTTTGTTTTTCCCCTCAACAGTGAAAGACAGGTTTGTATTGCAGATATAATTACAATAATGTAATAATATTTGTCATTTTGCATAAACTGATTATTCTAGTGTTAAGACAGTGATAAATGCATTTACTTTTTCGTGAATTTTTTCTCCTCTTACTGGACATAATAGTGCCAAGACTGTCTCCTTAAGTAGATAAAGGCAGAAAATGAATTATGTCAGTGTGTTGTTAAGCAAGGAAAACAGCTATAGTTTTGTCATGATATCCTATAAGATATACTCCCTTTTTGTCCTTTTGGTTCTTCTGCATCCTGGTTCCATAAGCAGATAAATAACATTCTCTGAGGATTCTAAAATCAATTGTGAATACACTCCTCTATAGCTTAGCTTAAACCATTCACTCTTGGTGGGAACAGGCCATTGATGACTTTTCTCCATTGTCTTCAACTCTGGGCTGTCCTTCCCTTTCCCAGATCTTGTTGGTTTCAAATTGTCATCAATGCTTCAGTAACTGACAAGCTTCTTTCAGTTTCCATCTACTTGCAAGGCTTTGGTTCATCCAAAGCTACTGTGTAAGACACTTACCAACAGTGCCATGCAGTGGGACTGAACCCAAGAGCACATGGTTGGGAAGGAAGCTTCTCAACATTCAGCCATGTATGTCTGATGAATTGATTGATTTATGTTTAGAAAATAAAACAATGTTCTTTGTGAAATTAATTTATTACAAATAAATAACAGTTTTTTTCTTTTTTTTCTTTTTCAGAAAATGTCTGTAATCATTCGATTGCAAGGCCTTCCATGGTCTGCTAGTGCCATGGATATTCGGCAGTATTTCCAAGGATTAAGTATCCCTGACGGAGGTGTACATATTGTCGGTGGAGAAAGAGGTGACGCTTTTATTGCATTTGGGTCTGATGAAGATGCGCGGCAAGCTATGTTACGTACAAACGGTCAAATCAATGGAAACACTGTACAACTATTGCTCAGTAGCAAAACCGAAATGCAGAGTGTGATTGCTTTAGCCAGAGAAGCTGTGCCTACCCAAGCTTTCAGCAAACCTGCTCCTGCTGCACCCCCATCAACAGGACCACCAACTGGTCCTCCTCCTGGACCCTTAAATGATCATATACGTTCATTAGGACCACAGAATCATACAAATTTTATTCCAGATAGAAGTGTTCCTCCACCAAGAAACATGGATTATCCCAATAGGAATTTTCCTTCAGTCCCTACAGATATTCGAAGTAATATACCACCACCAACAACAAACACTGTCCCTGGATTACCACCAATGCCTGGACTGCCTCCTGATCCTAAATTTGGACCAAATCTGATGAATCCAAATAATCGAGATCCATATTTTGTATCACAAGACCCAGATAATAACATGAACAGGCCGCCAATGGATTTCCGCCCTCCAGAAGCCCCAAATGATTTTGCTGTTAATCGTCGGCCCAATTTTCCACCAAACCAAGATCCTAGATTGGAACATGGTGCAAATGATCAAAGGCACTTTGGAACTGCAAATGTAAATGCACCTCCTGGAGGATTTATGAATGTGAGAGATGCACATTTAAATTTACCCAATTACCCAGTTCCACAACCCAACAGAAATATCCAAATCCCAAATCCTCCATTGCAGCCCCCTGAGATAATGCCACTGGGTAAACCTCCTGGGCCAGAAGTGCTGCCCCCTTATCATACAGAACGTAAAAATGAATTTGAGACCAATCAGAATAATATGAGGCCTAATATTCCAGTTCATCATATGCCTCCTGCAAATATTAACAGACCAGACCAAAACAGACCTGAGTTTCAACCGCATGGTCCTCCACGGCTTGATATAGTCCCACCAGTGGCAAGAGGAGATATGTTAAATCAACCTAATCAGCCTCGTACAAATGACTCAACTAACACTAACCCAGATCCAGCTCACCCAATGAACTACATGAGAAATGAACCTTCAAGGCCTGATATGGTGAGACATGATCAAGGACGTTCTGACCTTGTGCACCCTGAAGCCAGCATGGGAAGACTAGAACCAAACAGAGGTGATGCAGGGCGTCGAGATCCTCCAAAACTTGATGTTGGGCGCCATGATTCTGGTAGACCAGATTCAGGAAGAAGTTATGGTGGAAGACATGAATCCAGATTTGACAACCCACATCCTGATGTCAACAGAACTGAACATGTCAGGACAGATCAAGAAAGAACAGAATCTCTAAGACTTGAAACTGGAAGAATGGCTGCGAATAGATCTGAAGCTAATCGGCCAAGTAGCTCTGGGAGATCTGACATCTCTAAAGTTGACCAAAACAGATCAGATTCTAGCAGGAATGAAGGGAGTAAAACTGCAGAGTCTAGCCGTCATGAATCAAGTAGAAATGACTCAAATCGATCTGATTCTGGTCGCCATGATTCAAAGTCTGACTCTCGCCATGATTCCAGGTCAGAGTCAGGTAGACATGAATTCAACAGATATGATTCTGGTCGCCATGATAGTAGTCGACATGACCGTAGCCGTGACGATGGTGGTCGATATGACAGGCATGATCGGGGAAGAGATGATAGCAATCGCTATGACAGAAGAGAAAATCGGAGAGATTCAAGATATGATAGTCATTATGATGGTGGTAGACATGACAGTAGGTACGATGGTGGGCGTTATGATAACCAGCATGATTCTGGAGGTCGCTATGAAACTTCAAGAAATGACTCAAGGCACGATGGTAGTCGGGGCAGTGACAAAGCTCCTCTAAATAGAGGAGTTGGTACTCGAGATCTCGATCGAGGTGGACGGGATAATCAAACTAAAACTGATTCAGGAGGCTCCAACAGACAGTCTGGTCTACCTGTAGACACATACAAAAATACTGGTCCAGGAGAAATGAATAACAACAGAAAAGGGCGTATGGATATGGGTGGAAATATGAACAGAAATAATAGATCCAAAAATGACTATGGAGCTGATGGTAGAAGAGGAGATTATAATTATGGCCAAACTCCACCTAGAGATCCAGGATTTCCAGGTTCCATGCCTGGTTTTGATGGGCAAAGATTTCCTGACAGACCTTTAGGTCATCCTGATTGTCCTCCCTTTGGTGAACCAAATATGGGTGATGATCCTAATATGTTTCAAGGAAAAGATAAAATGTATGAAGATCCTGACATGAGTGGATTACCTAGAGGTCTTTTAGGTGATGCTCCTCCTGGGTTTCTACCTGGCCAACCTGGCCCACCGCACGACAGTCAAGTCAACTGGGGTGATGATGGCTATGCCATGAGAGATGATCGGATTCCCGGAGAAAGACTTGATGATTTCCGTAATGAATGGCATGAGGAGGAAATGAATATGGGCCCGCACTACTCTCAACCTGGTTCTTGGAATGATATGCCTCCAAACCAACCTCCATACCACAGAAATGATGGCCCACCACCTTTCCCAAGAAATGAACCCTATGGAAGGTATGGCAGCCCAAACAGAAATGAGAGAGGAGGTCCCCCTGGTCGAATGCCAGGATCACTTATGGACGATAGAAAATATGGACCCCCTAATGAAATGAACTTTGGTTCTGGTGATTCTGGAAATAGACGGCCTGGTAATATGGATGATAATTCTATGCGTGGTATAAAACGTGGACACTGTGAACCTGATTTGTTTGTTGAAGTAGTTGGCCTACCTTATAGTGTTGGCTACCGTGATGTGCGAAGATTCTTCTCTGGATGTACCATCCCTCGAGATGGTTTGAAACTTATCAATAATGAAAAGGGGCGGAGAGCTGGCAATGCATTTATCAAATTTGCTTCTGAGCAAGACACAGCAGAAGCATTCTCACGTCATGGAAATTTCATGGCAAACCGATATATAGAAATATACCGGTGCTCAATGGAGGATTTTGAAAATGCCATTGATTCCTTTGTACCGAAAGCAACTCATGGGCCAACCCCAAATAAAATGATGAAAAGCGATAATCTAAATGAAAACCCTTCAAGGGACATGTCTAGTGCGAAACCAAATACAAGCAATGATATTCCTCCTCTGGTTAAATCTAACAAAGAAACAAGTGCAAACACTGCTGATAACACATCGTCTTCATCATCAACTCCTTTCCCAGTTATTCAAATCAAAGGTATTCCTCTTAATGCAACAAATGATGATATAGTAAAATTCTTAAAAGATGTTCATATTTCCAACCCAAGCACATGTATTGTAATCGAACATGATTCCCGTGGTAAGAACACTGGTATTGCATTTGTTGAAGTAATGTCTCAGAAAGACTATGACAGCTCCCTCACATACGATGGACGTCACATGGGGGGACGACTTATTCGTATTGTTGAAGGAAACAAGAAAGATATGTCACTTTTACAAGACAAAGAGAAAAAAGGGTCATCAGAAAAATCTTCCCCTAACAAAAATCAGAAAGATGTTTCAAAAGCTGTTGGGAAAACAGATTCCAAAACTGGCAGTAGTGATAAAATGGAAAACCTAGCTTCTAAAATATCTGAAGCTAAAGCTCAAGATAAAAAGTCATTATCCAGCAGTAATGGGAAAAAAAACGAAACTCTCACATCACACCCAGTCCCTTATTATTGTGTCAGTCTAAAGGGACTTCCTTTTGCAGTAACTACTAACGAAATTAAAGAATTTTGTCAGGGTTTAAATATTGCACCTCGGGGTATCCAAATTGTTTATGGAAAAGATGGCCGTACAACTGGGCAGGCTTTTGTGGAATTTGTAACAAGTACAGATTGTGAAAAAGCTGTTGCTCGTGACAAGAAGTATGTAGGAAAGCGTTATGTTAATGTTACTGCAGTAACTAAAGCTGAAATGATGGACTGTTTGAAACAAGCCAGGCAGGCTAATATGCAAAACAACACAGAATCTTCTAATCCTCCTTTTATGGTTCATGGTGGTAAACAGTATGAGTATGTTAAGGGGGAAAATTTTCCTCCTTCAGTGTCTATTGGAGAAATTCTGAACTTCTTCAGGGGTTATTACCCGGTGCCTGAGTCAATTCGTCTCCACTATGCCGATGATGGCAGACCTACTGGTAATGCTATGATAGGATTTGTTACGAGAGATGAGGCTTTAAAAGCTATGGAAGACTTAAATCATAAGCTGTGTCGAAAAAATGTTGTCACATTGCGTAAGGCATGAAAAAAGAAAAAAAGATAAATTGTGTAGACTGTTTTTCTTGACTCAATCAAGGACTGAGTACTCATTTTTCATGCTTTATATCTATCCAGTTTATGACTCAATATTGTTAGCTATGAATTTCTCAGAACAGAACATTCAGTGCATAAGGAAACACTTCTGTTTTTTATACCATTTTCCTTTCTAGTTAGGTTTATCCAAAATCTAAACCATTACCTGTTTTAGTTTTTTTTTTTCTTCTGAAACTAAAGTAAAACTACTTTAAAATTTCTCATATGTTGCCCTTTGGTGGTTCATAAGAAATGATGTGATCCACCTTTGCATTATGTATGAAACAGTTAAGCAGTTGCAATTTGGCCTTTTTTTTTTTTTTTCTACCCATTGTTATCATCTGAGATGATTTCCAATTCTCTCAAAATTCCTAGAATCCTTCATACAATCACAAAAATTTTAGACAAGAAAAATTATTGATTGAAGGGAATCAAGAGAAATTTTGGACTGTATGAGAGCAGCTGTTATTTACCTTTTTTTTTTTTTTTTTGTAAAAATGATAATTCCTGTTCTGGTAACAGTCTGCTTAGTCTGACTTGTCCGTAGTTGATGATGCTACCAAAATCTGAATACAGATTTATTATCAATTCTTACCTTACATTAATTACATTAGATATCACTCAGACACAATGTGTATAACATGGCTACTAGGGCACTGGTTTTATTCATATAGCTGCTTTTTTAAATTATTTATTTTTATAATGTTAAAAGTTTGGTCACCTTTTTTCCTCAACATTTGTAAATAAGATGTCTATACTGTTGAAAATAGTATAATTAACATCCTGGTCACCAGTATCATTACCATTGTCAGTCATCCTTGTCATCACTACCATCATCATCATCTTCATGTTTATCATTTTTCTTGATCAATTACATTATACCAGCTTTAAACATTCTCAAGTCACTGACTGAGCTAACATAATATTGAGTCATATCAGGATAGAAATTAAATTTGGAGAAAACACAAAGACAGTTTATGGCATGTTTTTGTTATATATATATATATATATATATACATATATGTATGTATGTGTGTATATATATATATATATATATATATATATATATATATATATACACACACACACATACACGTACGTATTTCAACCAACAATTCAACATCACCATAAAGACTCCCCTTTCCTCTCATCTTGAAAATAACCATCACCAAAAATGAATCTATCAATAATCATTCAATCAAAATAGCATTTTGTGGAGGCGAAAAATCCCAAACCCAGCTTGAAACTGGTGAAGCTGAGGTGATAAATAAAAAAAACAGTGAGCATATGGATTGGTATTTATGAACTTTGTAACATACATGTGGTAGTATTTTAAAAAGGACTTGACAGAACAGAAGGGAAAAAAAAAATAATACCGAAGCAAAAAATGTTGGTTGTTTTTTTTAAGATCTTTGTACCTACCATTGTTAAATATGCAACTTTTTTTTTGTAGTATTTGTATTTGTCTGAATTTATTTTCAGACCCTTCAATTTTAAGAGGTATTGTACAGTTTTTCTTTTTTAGATGTCCTATCAGTGTTATGTTTGGTGGCATACACAGACTTAAAAAAAAAAACAACAATAAATGTAACTGCAATGAAAATGAGAAAACAAAAAACAAATTGCTGGTGTAAATAATTGCATATTTATCCATTATAAATTTTGGTACTACAAAAAAAAAAAAAAAAAAGCAAACCATTCTGTTGTTCTTTTTTGTCATTGACCATTTGTTTATGAAATTAATGTATAAAACAACTTAACAATTTACAGTTAATTCAGTGCTTATTTAGTCAAGTTCTTCCTCTTTTATTATTTTTATTTATTTATTATTTTTTTGTAGTAACCTACTTTTCTGTCAGGTGAGAAAAGTAGCAAAAACACTTTTTTTTCATTGAGAGTCCAGCATATCACCAGTAATGGGATGTAAACATAAAACTCTTCAGCCATTCTCCATAGTAAGTCAACACAAATCATATCATAGTTGTTGTAGTATGTATGGTAATTGTTCAATTGAAATTTATTTAGAAAATTACCCTAGTATAACTGCTTCATACTATAAAATAAAATGATGCCCGTCTGCCAGTTTTAAGGAGAGAAATAGTTCAACTATGGAAGGAAATGAAGAGCAGAAAAAAAGCTGCTGTGTGAACCAATCCGTTCTGTGCAAGGAGCAGTTAGATGCAGATTCATAACAAAGTTACCTGTATGTTCTTTCACTGGAATTGGTGGCAGAAATATCTTGTTTCTAAAGGGAAGAATGTGAGGTTTAAAAAAAGGAAAATAACATTTCAAATATTCTGTCTGAATCCTAATTTTGTTTCTTTTAATTTATAACTATTAAGCTGCAACATTTTGAGAAATGTACAAAGGATAATGAAGGAGGTCATTATTATGTAATAAAAGCAGTTTTTGGTGTAATGTTCTGCCAAAAAATAGTTGTTGATATATCCTGTTGGTAGGTAGACTTGCAAGTGTCTTCTATGATAGCCCAGGGTTGATCAAAGCTTATCGTATATATGTATACACGAGTGTATCATGTAATCTTGACGTGTGATTGTTGTAAAACAAGTGTTATCATACAAGCAATGTCTTTGTTTCCAGTCTTATATGAAAACATGTCTAGCCATGGGTTAAGAAATACCTTGGTTCGAAACTAGTAAAAATTGGCAACAGGAAGGTCATTTAGCTATAGAAAACCTGTCACTATAAATTCTGTCTGACACATGCAAGTGTGGGAAAGTTAAAACAATGATGCTGAACCAGGAAATGTTTGGCAAAGTAGAGTAAATTATCTTGTCAAGCACAGTATAATACTTGTAACCACAAGCTTGGTAAATAAATAATGATTTTATTTTCTATCATTGATACCATTTGATTAATTTATAAGTGGGTGGGTATAGTTGATTAAATCGACTTCAATGTTTTTGATACTTATTTTGTCAACTCTAATAGGATTTGATCTCAGAATATACAAGAATGAGACTAAGTAAATACTGCATTATATAGTCTGGTACTCAACTGCCATGACGTAGATAAATATTGCTTAATTTTCGTATCTCATTAATTCAAAGTGACATTAGTAAAGACAAGGCTGTACTCTTTACATCTTGACTGTTATTAGTAATTATATAATTCATTCTTTTCCATCATGATGAAATGATATTTATGTATACACAGACTCATTTCAGTACTGGTTGTCTGATGGCCTTGTTCTATCCAGACAGTTTTTTGTCTTGCAAATTTTTGTTTGATAAAGTGGAAACTTTATAGCTTTTAATTTCATACAGAACTACAAGCAATTTGTCTTAGTAGTCCCCATTGTTGTGCAGACTCCTTTGTAAAAGCGACACTGAATTGAGAAGTTAGTTTTGATTTTCAATCTAACAATGAACAAAAACAACAGCCTTCTTATGAAATAGAGTCTACATGCACAGAAATGTATTGGATTTGTTATGTAAGGCGTAGGAGTGGCTGTGTGGTAAGTAGCTTGCTTACCAACCACATGGTCCCGGGTTCAGTCCCACTGCGTGGCATCTTGGGCAAGTGCCTTCTACTATAGCCTCGGGCCGACCAATGCCTTGTGAGTGGATTTGGTAGACGGAAACTGAAAGAAGCCCGTCGTATATGTGTATATATATGTGTATGTGTGTTTGTATGTCTGTGTTTGTCCCCCCAACATCGCTTGACAACCGATGCTGGTGTGTTTATGTCCCCGTAACTTAGTGGTTCGGCAAAAGAGACCGATAGAATAAGTACTAGGCTTCCAAAGAATAAGTCCTGGGGTCGATTTCTTCGACTAAAGGCGGTGCTCCAGCATGGCCGCATTCAAAAGACTGAAACAAGTAAAAGAGTAAAAGAGTAAAAGAAAATATAGATTCTGGTAAAATAAGTTACTAAAATAGGATATGGTATTTTACTTGAAGTGATTCTATCCAAATAACCATAGATGTGGTTATGTGTTAAGAAGTTCATTTTAGAACCAAGTATTTCTGCATTCAATCCCACTGTCAGCCACTTTAGACAGTTGTCTTATATAACTTTCGGTTGACCGATGTTTTATGAGTAAAATTTGGTAGTTGGAAACTACAAAATTTTGTTCGTTTATTTTCCGTCTGTTCTATTTTTCCATGCTAACATGGGTTAGATGAATACATTATTGAGATATTGCTTTTACAACTAGATATTCTTCCTTTCACTAACACTTTCTTTGAAAGTGCAAAGCTACCTGACAATTTATTGACAAGGAAATGTCAACAAACATCTTCCAGAGACGCGTGTTTCAATCCTATGGTAAATCTAGAAAGTCTGCTAATTTATGGTTATTACTCAGCACAAAAAATAGTCCTAACTTTTGGGAAATCTAGTAAGTTTTCTCTTAAATTGCTCTAACTCTACATTGCTGCATTTATGGAAAGAGAATAAAACATCATTCCCGTAGAAACCACCCAAATTAGTTGAAACTCACTTTCAATACAATGAAGTACCTATATACCAACAAGATCTGTAACTTGTTCAGTCACTCGATAGCATAATTATATCTAAACTCTCATGCTACCTCTATGGGTTCATAACCTGTAATCAAATTTAATAAAAGCAGGTAGTAATTTTACTTTGTCCTTATTCTTAGTGCAAGTTTTGAAGAGTGCAGTTCGATTTTAACAGCTATTTTTTCAAGGCTATAATGGAAGTGACAAAGGAGCATATTCAGCGTATTTTGCTTTATGAGTTCAATAACAACAACAATGCAATGGAAAGTGCAAGGAATATTAATGCAGTACATGGGGATCGAACAACAAGCATAAACCAATGTCAATGGTGGTTCCACAAATTCTGAGCCAGAAACTACAGCTTAGAAGACAAGCCTCATTCTGGAAGATCTGTAGAGCTTGACAAGGACATCCTGAAAACCCTGGTGGAACAAAATCCAATCGTAACTGTTGAGGAACTAACAGAGAAGCTTGGATTTGTTCATTCAACCATTCATCAACACCCTCCAGAAAGCAAATATATAACAAAAACCTTATTCAAAAAATCAATAAAATACAAAAAGAATAACTAGTAAATGGTATAAAATGACTACGCACGTTTCGTGGCTATATTTTCAAATAGATAACTACTAAAACCAATTCAATCAGTAATATATATATATATATATATACATACATGAATGGCTAAATAAACCTGTCTCCTAGCTTGCCTTCTGGTAGTCTGATACAATTCCCTGCTACTACCGTTCTTCCAGTCCTTCCAAGCCTGTTTCTTTTGTCTAACAGCCCTGTCGACAACATTGTTCCACCACCATGTTATTTTCGGTCGAGAGGGGACTTTGCACCATCCATGGATCTGGTCAGTGGTCCTCAGCAGGTTATCCTGTAGAAATCTCCAGTTGTCTTCCACATCATGTGATGCTATATCTCCCTCTACTTCGTCAAAGGCTTCGAGTAATGTCTCTAAATCTCTGTCCATTCGCAGGATCTTTAAGCTTCCAGACCCTTCTCCTCCATGCTGATCGTCTTCTAGGCATCCACTTAGCCCTGATCCTGAAGTCACTAACTACCAGTCTATGTTGTGGGGTACATTCTTCGCCTGGGAAGGTTTTGGCATTTATAAGCAGCCATCTTTCCCTTTTCCTGGCGAGGATGTAGTCAAATTGGCTAGTGTGTCCGCCAGAACGGTAGGTGACTAGGTTTCCTGAAGTTAGTATTGCAAACCATAAGGTCATTTGCATCACAGAACTCCAGCAGCTTGGTTCCCTCCTCATTGTGGGAATCAAAACCGTAGCCTCCATGTACGCCATGGAAGCCCCCGGTATGTTGTCTAACATATTCATTGAAGTCACCAGCTACAAAGAGAAATTCCCTGTCATTTGTCAACGAGGTAGCCTGCAAGAGGGTGTCATAAAATCGGTCTTTCTGTCCATCGAGTAGCCCTGGATGAGGGGCATAGGCCGAGATAATGGTTGCTAACCCATGATGAAGCACTAATCTAATCTTAGGTATTCTGTCACATACTCTGACTACCTCGATTACCATATCACCCATTTCTCCGCAAGAAGTATACCCACGCCCCCGACCCCGTCAGTGTTCCCTGCTCATCAGGTCTTGTACCTGTGTTCTTCGCCTGTGAGGAACCTAGCGGAACCTCCTCTCCACCTTACTTCTTGGAGGCAGCACATATCGACACATCTCCGTTCAAGCATCTCAACAATCTCACCAGACCTACCTTTCAGTGTGCCGACATTGAGAGTGCCAACCCTGAGGGTGTGGGAAGTATGGGCCCATGAGACCTTGGGACAGGAGACAGCAGTGTCATGTACCTGGAAAGAAAGCTCGCATTTGGCAGAATTCATAAACAAACAATAGCCTTCAATTCAACCTGCATACACTACACCATCATATTTTTGCACTATATGATCACTACCTTACATAGGAGATAAACCCTAAGTAGGGGTGAGGATGGTGTAAAGCCTTTAGAAGTGTTTATGGGAGACAACCAAAGGATGACAGAGGATAGGGACTTCCAGTACAGGTGGAGGGGGTGGATGTACTACGAACCAGCAAATTTAGACGAGAGCATCTGGATACATATTCTTTCGGCAGAGGTATTTAAAAAAATCAAGTAGGGGAATTCAAGTGCGTTTATAGAGGGTGGTGGTGGTGGAGAAAGTCTTGGCGAAGCGAGTGGTAAGAGAGAGAGAGAAAGAGAGAGACAGAGTGAGGCAGAAAGAGAGAGGGGGTAGTGGTCAGAACATGAGGGAGAAAAATATTCTTTTGGGATTTGTGTAGCATAATTTAATGAAACAGCAAATGTTGATAATAGTAAAATAGAATTAAAAAATCTGAGAGTTTTCGGTCAGCCAATCTATGACAGAATTAGAGAAATAAGTGACTGTGATAAACTTTAATAAATGAATGAATATGTTGTGGTTAAGGAAATGCGTGAACTAAGGTTATCTTAAGGCAACAATGAGGAAGACGAAATTATTGAAACTATATTTACATGATGACATGGTAATAAAATAAACAGAATAATGAAAAGAACTAATAAAGGGGTTTATGACCTGCGCAGAAATAGAAGAGTAGATGAACGAGGTTGAACAGACAAAACTTTTTATCTGAGCATCTTCTGAGATTCGTATTCTTCGGCAGAGGTTAATCATCAAATTCTCAAAGCTATGATATAATGCACGACATTGTAGGCCAGTTTAAGTAAATTTAAAGAATGGAAGGTAAGTAGTAAATGAAAAGACAATCACTTAAATTAAACATTGTCTATTTAATAGCTTTCTTTTTCTCTTCTGATAAACATTTTCAATTGAATCAAGTGATTTTAAAGACTCTTATATTTCCATGAACAAGCAAATACTTCTCTGTCATCTATCAAGAAAACAGAGGTATCACAAACATCATATATATATATACACATAAAAAAAAAATATATATAAAGTATGGTACATAATTTTTAAAGTTCTGATGTTATTTACAGCCATATGTAATGTATAAATGTCAATAAGATGTGTGTTGTAGGTGATGTGTATGTGGAAAAGAGGAAAAATGAGCTCAGGTGAAATGAAGGTTGGGTTTGTCCTAGCACAGGGTGCTATTGATGCTATTTTCCTAGTGAGTATTTAGCTATGAGCAAGTCACTATACCTATCATTTGCCAATCTGGAGTAAACTCTTGATAAGGAGCCATGTTCTTTAGCTTGGAAGTCACTTAGAGAACTAAGTGTAAGATGAATGGGTTATGAGAATTGTGTTAGGCATGTAGAGAGGTGTTGCCAGGAAGGTTAATACGGTAATGAGTTCCATACAAGGAATTTAGTGTGTCCCTTACAGCAGGGTTCTCCACCCTTTTCTGTTTAGCTTTCCAGGGTCATACGAGAGGAATTTAAGATTGGCTGTCCAAGGAAACTCATGTATGCTGATGATCTATTTCTTATAGCTAATGTAGTGAATATCTAGAGAAGGAAGACCAAATGCTGGAGCAAAGCCTGGCTTAGAATCAAGACTTCAAAGTAAACTCAGCAAAGTTCTAGTTAACAGAAAATAAGGGAATCTATTGCTATTTAGATGGTGGCTACACATGATATGCAGAAAAGGAGAAGGTAGGAATCCCACGTAGGCTGACAGAGAAGGCAAAATTTGTGAGTGGAACATGTACAGATGTCGTTAGCAGTAAGAACACCAGTAAAATATATTCTTTCAAGTACTTGGAAGGCGCCATAAATGTAGTTGGTAGCTTCTGTTACCTAGGTGGCCTAATTAACAGTGGAGGTAGGGGGGCTGTTTCAAAAGAATAGCAGCTCGAGTAAGAATTGGTGGAAATAGTTCAAGAGCAATTACTTCTCCTTGATACAAAGGGATTCTCTCTGAAAGAATAGTAGATTATATAATACTTTTATACAATGTGCAATATATATTAGCGATAGAGGAAGCATTCATACTGAGAGGCAATATTTATCCCCACTGAAACGTGGATATTCTGTTAGAACAAACTTTACAGCGGTAGATACCATGAAAGAAACTCTCGTATTAGTTTTTGGTACAAAATGCACTCTTGTTTATATCACTAGTGGGGAGATAAATCCCTGCCACCTCCAGCATTGAGACCACCAGATCACATGTTTTGACTTTCCTTCGTCTTGTCAATAATGGATGCTCAGCTGCTAGAGATGGCAGTAACTCATCTCCTCACCATCAATATACAGAAAAAACAATGACAGAACAGGTGCTGGTGTCTTGATTAGCCAGTGAGCTTGTTAAAAAATATATATTAGCAACAAAGGCAGTATTAATTACAAGAGGTAATATTTATCCCCAATTAAACGTGGATGTTCTATTAGAACAAAGTTTACTGTGGTAGACATCTTGAGAGAAACTCTCATATTGGCTTTTGGTGCAAAATGCAGAGAATGTGTAGAAGCCAGAAAGATTGTTGTTCTAACTAGAATTTTGCATGTCAGCTCACTGATGGAGACTCACCAAGACATAACAATCTCTGGCTTACAGACACAAGGTGATCTCTCTTTGTCTATTACACCACAACTGCCATAGCCAATGCTCTTCTGAACCAGCAAGTCACATACCAACTCCACCCATATCTACTCAACATACCTGTCTCTTGTCATCTCATCACTCCTACTGTCTCACAACCAAACTCTACTCTAACCACAAACAATATTCAGTCCCTCCAAGCATAAAACCTCTGGAAATCCTCATTCTTTGCTAGTATCTTTTTTTTTTTTTGCTGCTGACATCCATTTACAAATATATTGCGCAAAAGAGGAGATTGTGCTGATAAAGACATGTGGTGCATTTGAAGGGTGACTCGAGTGAAGAAGACCAGGGAAGATATAGGCAGAAGTGGTGAAAGCTGAACTTGGGATACTGAATTTCAATGAAGACAATGACAAAGAACTACAACAAGTAATGATACACTTGTCCAGCCCCATGACCAACCAAGTGAAAATGGATGTCAGAAGGATAACGATGATGATGTAGGTATAGGGTGCAGGCAAAAATCCTCTGATTCACCATCCTTGATAAACATTTCAACAATGAGCTACATGAAGATGCCATTACCACTTGCCCAATTCCACTAGGGCCACACCAATGGCTGTGTAAAATATGGAAGGTTTTTTCAGCTGCACCTTATATGTCTGTTTCAGGAGTAAGAATTTTAACAAACAACATGACTAAGATATGAAATGTTTTAAAAACTGTGATTAGTTCAATGTGTGTTGTTTACAAGGTTTTACGTTTCTTCTGAGGTGGCTCTTCTTGGGTGTTTTCTGTAGACACAGCAGGAACACTGAAGCCAGGAATCTGAAATATCACAAATAAAGAACTGATAAGTAATATGGAATCATTGTTTTCTGGGCTTTAAAGAACTCTAATCACTGGAAGAATGACAGTATTTATATTTAACTAGTGGGACCCAGTGAAGCTTCAACATTTTCTAAATGTTTTGTTTTCACTCGTTATGTTTTCACTCATTTCTCTATCTCCCCAGCTTCATACCAATTACCTCCACTCACTCTTGTATAATATGAGCAACCTCTAAAGCAAGAAATTTATTTCAGCCTCTTCCTTCATACTCTAACATTCATCACCTGGCATAAAGCTGCCTACCTCAGAATTGTAGGATCATAGTCTTGCTAGGTACATGTCAACATACCATCACTTTATCGTGCTGCTACTGTATAGATCTCTCAGAGATTTAGAAATGTAATATTTCTATACCTTCCCATGTCCAAGTGCATAGAAACATGTTAAATATGCTTGTACATGCATATATATATATTAGCTAAATCGTATAGTATACAACTGGTAGCTTACTGGTAAAGCATGTTCACTTTCATAGTGTTTGTTGGGTGTTTGATTGATAAGGAAGATAGAAGATACAAGAATGTTAAGTATCCCACCATGAAGGATTAATGCTAGATGGGTTCACTTCAAAATATTTCTAAATGATTAAAATATTGCGTTTAACAAAAGCAAAAATAGAAACATTTCCTGTAAAAAAACTTGTATTTTTTGTCGTCAAGTTACTGTCTAATCAAAAGGTTAGAATGTCTTCCCTTTCAGGATTAAGTTATTTTCAGAGTATTTTCCCATTATGCATTGTTTGGAGTTTTTATAGCCCGAAAACCCCTAATATTTCAACAACCAGTTGTCTGATTTATGTGAAACTTGTTTTATTCCTTTCGTATTCACATTTCATGGGGGACCTAATTCATAGTATTTTCCCCATTATGCGCCAGTTTGGCTGGGTAACATTGCAAGCAAGCATCATTCAAGCTCACTTTTAAGGTATTATATATATAATCATCAGTAGATCATATATCCACAAAAGAAACCCACTCTAAATGTTAGAGTAGTAATGTATTTATAGGTAGTTGATTATAGCATTTTATAGATGCAAAATTATTTGTCACTCTATGACTGGCCATATAATTAACTTCCTAAAAACACACACATGTATGTATGAATGTATGTGTGTGTGTTTGCGATGATTCAATATGATTCGATGTACTTACCTTTGGCTCAACAAGATCGAGGTGGAGCCTCAAATGTTGTACATTGGATTTATCAATATGAATTTGCACAGTGACTTGATCAAAGACTTTCAGTACAACATCTTCAGCTTTCATTTGGTATTTCTGAAAAACCATATTTTTATTTATAATTAATCAAGCAAGATTTATCAAAATCTAAAACCAACACCAAACAAATTTTATTTCCAAAAATATTTAAAAAAATTTAACACTTGGTTTTAACCTGCTTGAGACTACTCCAATTTCTATAATACAAAACTTATTTTAAAGTTTTCATATTTAAATTAAAATCGTCCATGATATTGCAACAAGCAAAGTAGCTAGTTAGAAAATCTCTATAAGAGATGAAAATACTAACTATACTGAGAAGTAATGTTTATCTCCACATTGATATGACTGTTCCATAGGAATTGACGTAACTGCCATTTTAAACCTCATCTGGAGGGAAGAGGCTCCCCCTGGAGTTAAAAACGGTAGTCATGTCAATTCCTATGGATCAATCACATTGATGTGGAAATAAACATTAGTTCCATGATAATTTTATATGAAACATTTTTGGATAGATCTTAAACCTTTTGTGTTCAGATTACCCTGTCAAATGTAATGCTTATCTATACACATTGTTTGGAATTACTGTAAAAACCCATGTAATTTACGCACTTATTTTCATATGCTAAATACAACTAAATTGAAAACTCTTTTCCCCCTGGCCACATCAGCAATTCTGAAAACTTTTGGGTGCAAATTTTACACGAGTAGAAGCTTTTTTTAACAATTTTTATCCTGAAAATCACCTGCATAAATTACACAGATTTTTACGGTAATTATGCATCATATCATAGCTTCGACATCTTGATAATGTGATTGTTTATTTTTTTAGTATGACATTTTAGGATAGGTGTGTGAAGCTAGGTCTGACCAGTTTGAAAATAAAGTAGGTAGAATATTTGGGCCGAATATGGCCAGTTTAAACACTAGCTTATCTCTTCTGACACCAACCTGCTACAGACTGCTCCTGGGCCTATGATACAAATTTCATATCTTAACCCTTTTGTTACCATATTTCTGCTGAAACAGGATAACCATTTTGCTTTTGTTTCAATTGATTTAAAAAAAAAAAAAAGGATTTATTGAAATAACTATGTTGCTATGAAGCAGGTGCTTTGAATATAAATTAACATTGAATTTGTGTTATAGAACCAAAGGTGGTCTCAGGTGGGTTGGCATCAAAAGGACTGAAGTGATCTTCCATCAGAATTTCATGTTGATTTATGTTCCTAATAAGGCAGTGAGCTGCCAGAATTGTTAGCACACCAGGTGGAATGCTTAGTGGCATTTTGGCTGTCTTCACATTCTCAGTTCAAATTCTGGCAAAATCAACTTTACCTGTCATCCTTTTGGGGTCAATAAAATAAGTACCAGTTGAGTACTGGATCAATGTAATCAACTTACTGCTTCCCCTGTAGACAGTATATTTCAATACAAATAAGGTAACAAAACAATTAATCCTGAAAAAGTTATCTATTTCAGTAAATCCTTCTAAATTCTTAACTATTTCCAATTGTAACTAAAACACTGGTTATGTATTTCTTTTGAAATATGGTTATAAAAGGAATAATTTGAAATTTAGTTTAATATCTTTTATCATTTACTTGTTTCGTTCATTAGTTTGTGGTCATGCTTTGAATGAATAGACACCAGTTACATTTTTTTAAAGCCTGGTACTTATTTGATTAGTCTCTTTTGCTGAACTGCTAAGTTATGGGGATGTTAACATACCAAGACTGGTTGTCAAGCGGTGGTGATGGGGCAAACACAAAACAAACATATAGATATGTGACAAGATTCTTTCAGATTCTATCTTCCAAATCCATTCAGAAGGCTTTGGTTGGCCTGAGGATACAGAAAATGACACTTGCCCAAGGTGCTGGGCAGTGGGACTGAGCCCAGAACCACATGGTTGGGAAACAAGCTTGTTACTATAGAGACACACCTGTGCCTATATTTATAAAGATTTATGAATTTATTTTTTAACTGATGACAAAACATTAATAAACATTAAAGAATAAATTTCAAAACTTTCAGAAAAATAAATTTTGCATGCAACTATCATTCTACTTCTTCTACACTGATTTTGGAATGATAAAGAAGGTTTTGAGCTTACCTCATCATCAAAGACAAGAATTGAACTCTGTTCTTTTTTGATGTAAATGGTCCCTTCCAAGCCATATTTTGGAATAAGTACTTGGATAGCATTTTTACGTACAAACAGAACGTAACCTTCTTCATCGCATCTCTTTTCATTGAAGAATATCTATAAAGAAAAGACAATTCATATAGCAGCTATCTAATTAGAATTTAAAATATATAAATTTCAGGAAAAAAAAAAAATGACAAAAAATTATGAGTTACTTATACTGGGGGTAGAAATTCAAAACATATTTCTTATTTCCACAGAAACAAAAATACAATATTAGCATATTTCATGGAAGTTTAAGCTCAAGATAGAAGACTTAGCTCTAATAATATGCAACAAGGAAATGATTTCATTAAGCTGTCAACTAATCGACACACACACACACGTATTCTGTAAAAAAAAAAAAGACAAAGTAGGTTCTTCTTTGGCACATATTTCCATTTACAGCTGACTGGAATGGAGCAACACGAAATGAAGTGTTTTGCTCAAGAACACAATGCACTGCCCAGTCCAGGAATTGAAACCATGACCTTACAATCATGAGTGCAACACCCTAACCACTAGGTCATGCGCCTTCTGTTGCATAAAATGAGATCTTGCTTCACTAATTTGTTTAAATGAAAAGAAGATTCCCATCTCACGTTTTCCAATGCTATTATATTGTTATTTGTTTTGAAAATGAACTAGAGAGAGAGAGAGATAGATAGAGATAGGAAGTCTGCCTTGCTTTTGTGAAGCAAAACATACCATTTTCCATAAATCGTGAATGCAACTGTAGTTAAGTCTTAGCGATGTGAATGATATGTAGTAATATTTAAGAGCAATGATATCGTAATAAATATCAGTAAAAGAAAATAACATACATGAGTGTGAAGATTGACAGATGTTCGAGAAGCCTCTTGTGCCATTTTATGACGGTAGTTGCAATGAAGACAAGTATCCTGAAGAAAAGGACAAAAAAAATGCATCATGTGATTTATTATTTTAGAAACTTTCCAAAATTATTCTTATTTTAAAAAATAAGAAATTAGAAAACAACAAAAAATACTTTAGAAATAAATATTTTCTTGATGTTCTTCTTTATTGCTTTTTACCCCATCCCTTCTGTCCATATTCATCCCTTGTAATGTTGGACAGCCCTAAACCACCTCTCTTACACAATGCACCCTTACATCTTTTAACAACCCCTCCTTTCTTTTCAATAACCTGTCACTAGTCCCTTCCATCTCTTATCCCTTGTCATACCTCCTCCATCCTCTTCTCTTACTTACCCAACCTCACTCATCTACCTAGGACCATCACCCACTTTTTCAGGGGTCTCTTCAAACCTTTACCTTTTCGTATTATAAGGTAATCACCACAATTGCTGGTGCCACAAAAAAAAAAAAAGTACTCAATACACTCTGTAAAGTGGGTGGCATTAGGAAGGGCATCTAGCTATAGAAACCATGCCAAAGTAGACACTAGTGCATGATAATGTCCACTTTTTCATGCTTGCATGGGTCGGATGGAATTTCTACAGTTGGATGCTTTTCCTGTTGCCAACGTTCACCTGTTTTCAAGTAAGGTAATATCTTAGCTAGACATGTTTCCATGGAAGATTGGAGATGACAGACACTGCTTGCATGACAGTGATACTCATTTACAACTACCATGCAATGTCAAGGCAAGGAGACAGCAACACACATGCACGCACGCACGCACGCATGCACACACACACACACATCACAAGTGTCTTTCAGTTTCGGTCAACCAAATCCACTTACAAAGTAGAAGATGCCATGTGGTAGGATAGAACCCTAAACCATGTGGTTGAGAAGTAAACTTTTTATCACACACCCATAGCTGAAAGTAAAAAATTAGAACAAACCTGAAGTTTGGTTTTATCCAACAAATCTGGATAAGATGCATCAGCGCCAATAGCAAGGGCCAACAACCGATGTACTAATATATCAGGATATCTGTAATAGTTGAAAGATAAAAAAGCACGAAATAGATTACAGAAATAAAACTGCAGATATTAACGAAAATTCATTCATCAACTTTAGCTTCTCTGGAGTAAAACAGAAATATCATGCTCTCCCCAAAGATAAACAGGAGTAAAAATTAATAGTTTTTCAGATGTCAAATAAAAGCATTTAATAAATTCTTAAAATAATGAACAGATAATTGCTTTATCAATAATCATTTTTTATCTTTCCCTTGCTTCAGTCACTGGACTGAGACCATGTCGGAACACCGACTTTAAGGGTTTAGTTGAACAAATTGACTCCAGTATTTATTATTTAAGTTTGGCACTAATTCTATCAGTCTTGTTTGTTGAACTGCTAAGTTACAGGGCTGTAAATAAACTAACACTGGTTGTCAAGTGTTGGGGAACAATCACAAACATACACACATAAATATGATGGGCTTTCACACATTTCTGTCAACCAAATTCACGCACAAGGCATTGGTCAGCCTGAGGCCATAGTGGAGGAGACTTGCTCAAGGTGCCATGCACCGTCTTAAAGGGTTTTTGGTGAACGAAATCAACCCCAGGACTTATTCTATCGGTCTTTTTTGCTGAACTGCTAAGTTACGGAGACATAAACACACCAGCATTGGTTGTCAAGTGATGGTGGGGAGACAAACACAGATGCACACACACACACACACAAATATATACATATGTATACACATGATGGGCTTCTTTCAGTTTCTGTCTACCAAATCCACTCACAAGGCTTTGGATAGCCTGAAGCTATAGAAGAAAACACTTGCCCAAGGTGCCACACAGTGGGACTGAATCTGGAACCATGTGTTTGGGAAGCAAACTTCTTACCACACAGCCATGCCTGTGCTTATGGAAACAAAAGGGTTAAAAGATGAGAAAATATAATTTGAATTCTAAAGCTGATTTTTAATAACTTTCCTATAAATTCAAGTAAAAGGATTTTTTTTTCTTGTTAATGTTTTTCAAAGATATTATAAGCCAATTAATATAATCACGAAGAAGGAAATTAATAATCTTGAATAAAACCATTTTGCTTCAAATAGCAGTGTTGCAAAAAATATCATTGAGGCAAATGCCACCATGAATCAAGGTTTGCAAATTGGCCATGCCCTTAACTTTATAACTGTATCTTCAACTGTTTGACTCACTAGTAATAGCACCCAAGCTCCTTCAAATCAAATCTTACCATCTTAAAAAAACCCCAAACAAACAACAAAACAAAACAAAAGAACATATGAAACAATATACAAACAGTAAAGATGGTTACTACTAGAATGTTGTTGATCATAATTCTGCAAGTTACCAAATTTGTTTTGTGCAAGAGAGAAGCCGATATCATTAGCAAAATTGGAAAAATCAGCAAATTGAGCATTATTACAATGGTGTATAAGACATGAGAGGAGTAGAGTAACTGGTTTGATACTATGGAAGAACAAGTTATCTACCTTCTAATAGGTGAAGTAAAATGAGTATAAATGGCTGTTGCCAAACCATAATGAACAAATTCAGATTCTGATTGTGTCCCACTGCAGAAATACACAGCCTGCATCATACAGCGAGTTGTCATCATACGCAACATTATATTGGAATTGTCATCTTCACCCATATTTGCATTGTCCAAAGAATCAGCTAAAGCCTTGCTTGTGGAACAGTCCATTTCAATTTCCTGTAAAGAAGTGAAAGAGAGAATGACAAAAAAAAAAAAATGCTGGCAGTAAGAATTGTACCAAAGAATTAAAATGATGAAAAAAAAGTCACATTCAAGTTGTAGTAAAAGTTCTTTTTCTCCATTGATATAATCAACATCAACATCATTTTTATGTCTAGTTTTCCAGGCTAGCGAAGGCTGCACAGCTCATCGTTCTCATCATAAAAACGTCCACAATTTGCTGGGGTAGATTTTCTACAGCTGGATGCCTTTCCTGCTGCCAACTCTCCTGTTTCCAAGCAAAGTTAATATTTCTTAATGGCTGGACATGTTTTCACAGAAGACTGGAAATGAGGGACACTGCTTGTATAACAGTGACATTTGTTTATAACTATCATGCAATGATAAAACAAAGAGAAACAAATACTCACACAAACATGCATAAACACACACAATTTCCATCTACCAAATCTACTAATAAAGCCTTTTTTAGGTTCAGGGCTATGGATGAACACATTTGCCCAAGGTACCATGCAGAGGGAGTGAACTTGAAACCACAGTCTTATTTCAGTAATTCAGTAATATATTTTACTACATGGCACAGTCCTTCATGAGATCCTGCATCCTAATGTTAGACTTCACATCCTCCTCTTCCAAAAGCACCTTCCATGTGCAGTTTTTGACACTTTTCACTCATAATCATCATTCATGTTTGTCGTAACCCATTGCTTGTGTAATCATCATCATCACCACCCAAGACAATATGTTTTAAGGAAGGGAAATGAGAAGCCATTTCATCCTAGCCTTTCCTGAATGTATAAAAAACACACAAGTAAATGGGAAGAGATGCAACCAGAATCAAACTTAGGCCTCAAATTCAGCTCATCAGGAACTTTCATCTATGTTACAGCCTTGATGATGATCGTGATAGCAGTGATGGCAATGATGAAGACAATGAACTGCTCTCACAGCTGGATGCCTTTCCTGCTACTAACCATTTAACAATCATTTAAGTATTTTGCTGCATCCCTTTATGATGTCAATTTAAATCCAGTAGAAGATAACTTCACATTCTCTCCTCTCAGATTCAATAAAATAAGTACTAGTTATGTACTAGAATAGATTAAATCAATTGATACTGTCTCCAAAAACATGAGGCATTTTGCTTATGACAGAAAGTATTATTTTTCTTTGAACTTAGATTAGGTAATTTAGAACTATGAGCAAAGCAAGACTTACCCTGGAGGCTGCTGCCATTATCAAAGGTTTGAAGTTGGAGATGGGTGGTGCAGGATGTCTACGTAGAACAGCAAATTCTGCAAAAGTTTCGTAGATCTTTTTAGCAGCAGCGATATTGCCCAGCAACATGAATTCTTCAACCATTGAGTTAGTGTCTCTGTGGATAAAGTGATGAAAATTAAAATATACAACAAATAGAATGCACATGCCAGCATGGAAAGTGGACGTAAAACAATGATGATTATGAGGATGATAATATATATATATCTTTTATCTTTCACTTGTTTCAGTAATTAGACTGCAGCGATGTTGGGGCACTGCCTTAAAGAATTTTTAGTTGAATGAATCAACCCCATATATATGTACACATATAAACAGGAATACACACCAGTAGCATCACGATCGTTTTATTTCTTTCTGCTCTTCTAGTGTCCTCTGCATTCAAGGCCCATGTCTCACTACCATGTAGCACTGCAGTTCAGATACAAACATCATGCAGTCTTCCCTTCCCTCTCAGGGAAAAGATCTTTGTTGTTAGAGGTGGTAGTATCTCCCTGAACTTTCTCCAACCAATTCTCACTCTAGCTACTATACTTTCAGAGTAACCACCTCCCTTGCTAATTATATCTGCCAGGTAATAAAAGCTATCAACAACTTCTAGCAAGCCATCTGGACATTTAAGAGATGCAATTTCCAGTTTGCTGAAATGAACCACTTCAGTGATTCTCCCACATATGAAGATTCCATTTTCTGCTAATGACTCCACTACATCTCTTGTGTGTCCATAGCTTACATTGAGTACAGTGTATGGAATTTATGCCTATTCCTTTTCTGTATAACGAGCAAGGCTATTTCCCTGCAGGTACCAGAGTCCTGTCTTCTTTCCTACTTACAAAAACCTTTGTCTTTGTTACGTTTAACTTGAGGCTTCTCAATATATATATATATATATATATATATATATATATATATATATATATATAAAACCAATTGCCAAAATTTTTTTATATTTCATATTGATTTGATCATTTAGGTTGTTTGATTTGATGAGAATGTCAATGAAAGAAGAGAAGTGCAGTTGAAAAGCTTGAATGATTGACTTCCTCTAAAAGAGAGATGAAGTTTGCTGAAAATTCTTTGTAACAGCATATATATATATATATATATATATATATATATATACTGGGTCATCTCATAAATAATGCGATTTTTTCAATTGCATGAACTAAAAGTTGGAAGGGGATGGGATAAACTATCTGCATCAATTTGCTATAAAAGCAGGTAGTAATTTTACCTTGTGCTTATTCTTAGTGCAAGTTTTGAAGAGTGCAGTTCGATTTTAACACTTATTTTTTCAAAGCTATAATGGAAGTGACAAAGGAGCATATTTGACATATTTTGCTCTATGAGTCTAATAAAGGCAACAATGCAACAGAAAGTGCAAGGTATATTAATGCAGTATATGGGGATCAGACAATAAGCATAAGCCAGTGTCAGCGATGGTTCCAGAAATTCTGAACTGGAAACTACAGCCTAGAAGACAAGCCCCATCCTGGAAAATCTTGTAGAGCTCGATGAGTATGTCCTACAAACCCTGGTGGAACAAAATCTAACTGTGACTGTTGAGGAACTAGCAGAGAAGCTTCGATTTGCTCATTCAACCATTCATCGACACCTGCGTGCCATCGGAAAAGTAAGCAAGTTGGGTCAATAGGTTCCTCACAAACTTTCTCATCCTTATCGTGTGCAGAGAGTGAATGTGTGCTCTTCTTTGCTGTCACGTCTCATGAATGAACCTTTTTTGGACTGAATAGTGACTTGTGAGGAGAAATGGGTTCTCTATAAATATGTCAAGTGCTGAAGATGGTGGGTAGGCAAAGGAGAAACACTGGCATTCCAGGCTAAAGAAGGTTTTCACCCACGTAAGGAGTTGTTATCTGTTTGGTGGGATATGAAAGGTTTAGTCCACTTTGAACTTTTAAACCCAAACCAAACAATAACAAAGGAGATCTACTGTGAGCAGCTTAAGTCAGCGCTAGTAGAAAAACGACCATCTTTGGTTTCAAGACGAAAGGTGTTCTTCCATCAGAATAATGCTTGGCCACATACGGCAAAGACGACATTCCAAAGGCTGGAGCAGTTTGAATGGGAAACGATGCCCCACCCACCATATTTGCTGGATATTGCCCCATTTAATTATCATTTATTCTGCAGTCTTCAAAATCATTTGGATGGAAAAAAATATGAATTCTGTAAACAAGGTCAGAACAGTACTGGAGGAGTATTTTTTGTCATGGACAAGTGAATTTTGGAAGAGGGGCCTTGCAAGTCTACCAGATAGATGGAAGAGCATTGTAGAAAATGAAGAAGAGTATATTTTAGATTAAAAAAGAATTTTGTTTATCTTAATTTTGAAAAATAAAAGAAGTATAAAAAAAAAACGCATTATTTACGGGATTACCTAATATATGGAACTGCATAATACATATCTATTTCACTCTGATCCTTACTTTACTTTTGACAACTGGAAAGTCCTTATATCCTTGATTGAGGATATTTCTTCATGTTCATATTTTTCTGATTTTTCCTTCTTTGATGATGGAATACCTAGCTTATGGAATCCTTACTCAATATCATGATCCACATGCTTGGTTATTATAGAAACAGCTATAAGAGACCCTATCTGTTTGTATTTTCTATCTAAACTAAATGTTTACGAGTGATGCCAAATGTTTTGCTGTTACATTTCTTATTTCTATCTATCTATCTGTCTATCATGGAACTTTCTTTCTCTGATGGCCGTTTGACCAATTGACCGTAACATTTTTCCTCCTCCAAGAGGTGAAGAGTTAAACTTGTTTTTGTATGGAGTCTGATGAGCTTTCCAGATGCAAAAACATTGGTCACTCTATGACCAAACTTCAACTTTACTGATTTAATACACACACACACACACATATGCACATGCATGCACACACACACATGTATACAGAGAGAGAGATTAATTTCCTTTAAAGCTCAATTATTCTATTTACTAATTTTTGCATTGTTTTTGTGGTCTTATACTCCCCACTTTAGGAAGAATCAAAACTTACCATGGACATTGTCCAGCCTTCTTCTCAGCCAAACACATAAGAAAAGAAAAACACAGATGGAACTTATTAAACATATTAATGTGAAAGAAATCAACCTTACCTAATCTCTTTAGCTTGAACATCAATTGGCTCATGAGTTACACTATCAATGTGGAACCGGATCTCACTTGATGCTAACACGAGGGCACTGAAAAAAGTACATTTATATTAAAATTAAGGACCCAGGTCTAAAAAGTTAGTAAGCTTCAAGTAGTCTGTAGAAGGTATAAAAAACAACTTTCAGGAAAAATAGTGGTTTATTGACACAGGAGGTTGTAAATTTTTCCCATATCAAAGTTCAATAAACTGAAAAACGTTATTTTATAGTTCGTGGTTAGCGACTGGGGTTGCTGTGTATGGGAATAAAAATCCAAATTTAGAGAATGGAGTAGGTAAAATCCAGGCTACATATATTTCCTAGGTAGCAGAACATCGGATGGTTACTACTTCCGAGGTTCTGCTAGCTAGGAAACATATGTAGCCTGGATTTTACAAATTCCATTCCCTAAATTTGGATCATCATCATCATCGTTTAACGTCCGCTTTCCATGCTAGCATGGGTTGGACGATTTGACTGAGGACTGGTGAAACCGGATGGCAACACCAGGCTCCAATCTAATTTGGCAGAGTTTCTACAGCTGGATGCCCTTCCTAACGCCAACCACTCAGAGAGTGTAGTGGGTGGTTTTACGTGTCACCCGCACGAAAACGGCCACGCTCGAAATGGTGTCTTTTATGTGCCACCCGCACAAGCCAGTCCAGGGGCACTGGCAACGATCTCACTCGAAAATCCTACGGGACCCAGTCAGGCGGTACTGGCAACGGCCACGCTCAAAATGGTGCATCTCATGTGCCACCCGCACAAGAGCCAGTCCAGGGGCACTGGCAACGATCTTACTTGGCTTGCCGGGTCTTCTCACGCACAGCACATTTCCAAAGGTCTCGGTCAGTAGTCATCGCCTCGGTGAGGCCCAATGTACGAAGGTCTTGCCTCACCACCTCAGCCCAGGTCTTCCTGGGCCTACCTCTTTCACGGGTTCCCTCAACTGTTAGGGTGTGGCACTTTTTCACGCAGCTATCCTCATCCATTCTCACCACATGTCCATACCAGCGCAATCGTCTCTCTTGCACACCACAACTGATGCTTCTAATGTTCAGCTTTTCTCTCAAGATACTTACACTCTGACGGGTATTCACATTGACATTACACATCCAACGGAGCATACTGGCTTCATTCCTTGCGAGCTTACGTATTTCCTCAGCAGTTACAGCCCATGTTTCACTGCCATGTAGCATGGCTGTTCGTACGCATGCGTCATACAGTCTGCCTTTTACTCTGAGTGAGAGTCCCTTTGTCGCCAGCAGGGGTAAGAGCTCTCTAAACTTTGCCCAGGCTATTCTTATTCTAGCAGCTACACTTTCAGCGCACCCACCCCCACTACTAACTTGGTCGCCCAGATAGCGGAAGCTATCGACTACCTCTAGTTTTTCACCCTGGAATGAGATAGAAGTTGTTTCCTGTTTGTTTACAGTCTTTATTGCACCTGAACATCTGCCACAAACAAAAACTAACTTGCTAGTTAACCTGCCTTTGATGTTGCTGCACCTCTTATGTGTCCATAGCTTGCACCGGGTACATCTTATAGAGTTACTACCTACTCCTTTTCTACATATATATATATATATATATATTTAAAGCTGCAGATATGGCTGTGTGGTCAAGAAGTTTGTTTTATAACCACCCGATTCATGGACAGATATGTTTTTGGAAGACTGGACATCAAGGACATTGCTTGTATGACAGTGAGATTTGGTTATAACTACAGTATGATGCCAAGACAAGGACACACAAGCATATACACACAATGGGCTTCTTTCAGTTTTTGTCTACCAAATCCACTCACAAGGCCTTGGATGGGCGGGGGCTATAATAGAAAACTGGCCCAAAGTGTCATGCAGTGGGACTGAACCCAAAACATGTGACTGGGAAGCAAACTTCTTAACCACACAGCTATGCTTGACAATAAAAATGACATAAAAGAAAGAATGAAAAGTAAGTAAACAGACCCATTTTCAATCCTCTTCTTCTTTAGAATCTTTGCCAGATTGTTCAGTCGACGTAGACCTTCAGTCAGTTCATCTGTAGAATCACTGTCAATTCTTGATTGAGCCTCTTGGTAGGTGAATGAAGCCTGTAAGCAGTTCAGATAACTATCTTAATTTGCACATTCTTTTATTATCTTCATTAACCTTTTTTAAACCAATCCACCCGAAACTTCTCCAAGTTATATGATACTAATTCACTATTTTAAAGTGATCTAAATTAAAAGCTGCCATCAGATTTTCATGTTAATTTATGTACCATACAACAATTTAATAACACTAAAGTTAGCTTAATAAGTTCTTCATGATTTTCAAATTTAATTGAAACAGAGGCAGCGTATTTCAATAGAAATCATCATTTAGCGTCTACTTTCCATACTGGAGTGCTGCACTAGGTTCCAATCTGATTTGGCATGGTTTCTATGGCTGGATACCCTTCCTAATACCAACCACTCCAAGAGTGTAATGGGTGCTTTTTACATGCCAGTTACATGACACCAGCATTGGCCACAACTACAATTTCATTTGGCTTGACGAATATTCTCAAGCATGGCATATCACCAGAAGTTTCAGTCACTTATCACCTCCATGAGGTCCAACGTTCAAAGGGTGCTTTTTGTGTGTCACTGGCACAAGTGCCTGTAATGTGACACTGGCTTTGGCCACAACTACGATTATGGTAACAAGAAGGTTGAAGTGATTTAAATTAAAACCTTCCATTGAAATTTTATGTTAATTTATGTACCAGTGACAAAAACATTTTACTAAATTTGTTATTATTTTCAAAGGCAATGTATTTCAACATAAGCATGGTAATAAAAGGGTTAACAACAGCAAAGCTACTAATAAATTCAAAGCTTACACGAATTTTTGGAACTAAAGATGAAGTTAAGTTTTAATTTTTTTAAACCTCGGATAAATTTTGTGGCTTCCTTCTAGAAGTCTTTTGGTTGTAGAGGGAAGGCATCTTAAAACTGATGTCTGATCTGACACTACAATGCATAATGTAGTGTTATATACACAATACCCAGAAAAACCCCACCAAAAAAACTATAAGGTTGTGTTGGTCATTGCCAGAATACTTTTGATCATAGAGTCAACTCAGTCAGAAATAACTGGTGGTTAAATAACCACAGCCAAGATCATAATCAGTAACAAAGTATCCAGTTATGTAGATGTTAGTTTCAATAGAATGTACTGCCCCACTTATAAGAAAACAATATAATATCCCAAGAGATCTTTTTATTTCTATTTAATTACTTCTTACCTTTGAACGGATAACGGATTTATGAAATTTAGTGCTTATAATCTCGGCATTTACATTCATCTCCCAGATGACGGAAAAGGCAAAGCTGTAGAAAGATTTAAAAGGAAAAGAAAAAAAAAATTGATAAAAACTGATAAAGTATTGTTTTATTGAGAAATATGTGTTACATAGTTAATATCCTTTCTACTATAGGCACAAAGCCCACAAATTTGAGAGAAAGAGCTAATAGATTCCATCAACCCTGAAAGGATGAAAGGCAGAGTTGACCATAGCAAGATTTGAACTCGGAAAGCAAAGCCAGAAGAAAAGAGAAAGAAAAAGAGAAGAAAAGCATGTCAACTTACCGGTCACCATCGTCTCGAAGGGAACACAGATTTGAGCTGAGTAATTCAGGTACCATGTCTATTCTCTAGATATTAGAATACAAAGAGTTAATTTATATAAAATATCAAGTAATTAGCAACAAAATTCATCAACCCTTTAGCATTTAAACTGACAATATCTGGCCCAAACATTCTACTTAATTTTATGTTCAAACTGGCCAGATTTGGCCTCTCACACACACCCAGCAATGTTATTCTAAAATTAAGCAATCACATCATCATAATCTTGGAGCTTCGAAATAATGCATGGTTAATTCAAAATAGTGTGAATGTATAAGCATTGTATTTGACAGAAAAATCTGAATGCTAAAAGGTTAATGAAAGAATTGGTTCAATGATACAATTAGTTACCTGATCGGTCAAGTAGACTGTTGTTGCTCTGTGTTTGGCCTCATCATCTATAGCTGTGTATGGGCGGATGAAATGAGATACATCGGCAATGTGGACACCAACCTGAAACAGACACCTGAGTTATAAGAACAGCAGAATTGATACAGATCAACAATGGTCTTAGCTTTTTTGCCTTATGAGTAAATTTTGTAGATATTGTAGGCATGGCTGTGTGGTAAGATGCTTGCTTCCCAACCACATAATTCTGGGTTCAGTCCCACTGCATGGCACCTTAGGCAAGTGTATTCTACTATAGCCTTGGGCCAACCAAAGCCTTGGGAGTGGATTTGGCAGATGGAAACTGAAAAGAAGCCCATCGTATAGAAACCAATAGAATAAGTACCAGGCTTACAAAGAATAAGTCCTGGGGTCGATTTCTTCGACTAGAAGGCGGTGCTCCAGCATGGCTGCAGTCAAATGACTGAAACAAGTAAAAGAAGAAAAGAATAGTAGTTGAAAAAAAAAGATGTATGTGTGTGTAAATCCTATAATCTAGTTATTGATTTCCTTTTCCCTTCAATAATTTTATGCTATGCTGTACCTTTAATTTATTATTCTTCATACATTTCATCTATATTGTCCTCATCTTCCTTTT
Organism: Octopus bimaculoides; assembly: GCF_046866305.1. Classification (NCBI taxonomy): domain Eukaryota; kingdom Metazoa; phylum Mollusca; class Cephalopoda; order Octopoda; family Octopodidae; genus Octopus; species Octopus bimaculoides. The sequence continues at coordinate 71,738,265 of NC_142936.1, read as the reverse complement.
TACATCCACCTTGTCATGGTTGCATGGGTCAGATGGAATTCATCGAAGTACATTCTCAATGCCTGGATGTTTTTCCTGTCACCAACCCACACCTGTTTCCAGGCAAAGTGATATTTCCCAGATGACAGAACATTAGCACAAGATTGAAAACAAAAGACACTGCGTGAATGACAGGGCCATTTGCTTACAGCTATCATCTGATGCCAAGACAAGGAGAAACAACATGCACACACACATGTATATGTGTGTGTCAGCATATATATGTATATGTAAATGTATGCATGTATGTATGTATATATACATATATATCATCATCATCATTGTTTAACATCAGCCTTCCATGCTAGCATGGGTGGGAAGTTTCACAAGAGCTGGCCAGGCAGAAGCCTGCATCAGACTTCTGTGACTGTTTTGGCAGGATTTTTACAGCTGGATGCCCTTCCTGACACCTACCACTCAGCAAAGTGGACTTAGTGCTTTTTACGTGGCATAATCACAGGTGTGGTCAGTTTTGGCAAAGTTTTTACAGTTGGATGCCCTTCCAAACACCAATATATATATATATATATATATATATATATACATACATACATATGTTTATATATATATATGCACACACATAAACATATGTGTGTGTGATAAGTGTCTTCAACTATACGTTGGGCTGACTAAAGCCTTGTGAGTAGATTTGGTAGATGGAAACTGAAAGAGGCATGTTGTATATATGTATATATTTATGTGTGTGTCCACCATCACCACTTGACAACTGGTGTTGGTTTGTAACTTAGCAATTCAGCAAAAGATACTGATGAAATGAGTACTGGGGTCAATTTGTTTGACTAAATCAGTCAAGGTGGTGCCCACAGCAAGGCTGCAGTCTAATGGCTGAAACAGGAAAAAGATAAAAGATACAACGGGCTTCTTTCAGTTTCCATCTATCAGATTCACTCACAAAGCTATGGTTAACTTTGCTCAAAGGATTTGGCAAACATTTATCTCGTTTATAGTTACTGCAGTGCTTCAAGCAAATTACAACTTTTTTTATCAGAGAAATACAACAAAATAAAATAAAAAGTTTACATTACCTCATAATTACCATTCTCTAAGAGTCTACAGTGAAGTGCATCATCAATATCAGTACAGCCGGGAGGATCAACACTGCAGATGTTGATATGACGAATGTCTTGTCTTTGTTTCAAGTCCTGTAAAATTGACAAACTTTTTGTATCCCTGTAATTTAACAGTTTTGCAAAAGAGACTAATATAATAAGGAAAAGGTTTAAGAAAAAAAAGAGCACAGCAGTCCATAGACTGAAACAAATAAAAGAATGTAAATTGTTTTACCTCATCTGTTATGATCCATGGCAACTTCGGTAAACACTCAAGCACTCTTTGAGAAAATTCAGAATGGGGGACATCATGTTCCAATAATAAGACTTCATTTTCAGTGTCTTTATCTCCAATTGGACCCAGTTTCTTGACAAAATGTCCCTTTAAAGCAAATAAAAAATCATAACCATAACAGATAAAAAGAGAATTAAGGCAGTTAATATTTCTAAATTAATAATTATTTCAACCCATGCCAGCATGTAAAACGGACATTAGTTGATGATGATGATGATTTAACCCTTTGATACCAACTATCTGACACCATTTGATCTGTAATACTAAACTAAAGGTTTTGTTGCTTCCCTATATAGCTGTATTTCATCACTCACTGCATTTCCCTTTCCTTTTATCATCGAATGTCCTTTTTCCATGCTAGCATAGGTTGGATGGTTTGACTGAAAACTGGTAAGCTGGAGAGCTGCACCAGGTTCCAACCTGATTTGGCATGGTTTCTACAGCTGGATACCCTTCCTAACGCCAATCACTCCAAGAGTGTAGTGGGTGTTTCTTATGTGCCAGTTATGAAACACTGGCATCAGCCACAACTACGATCTCATTTGGCTTGACAGGTCTTCTTAAGCACGGTATATTGCCAAAGGTCTTGGTCACTTGTCACTGCCTCCACAAGGCCCAAAGTTTGAAAGGTGCTTTTTACATGCTACTGGCACCTCTTGTGAATTCTCTGCTTATGCACCCTATCCAATCCTTTGTACCACTCCACTTACATTCACCTCCTTGTACGTTGAAGGTACACCCCAGCACATCACAACCATCTGTCTTCTCTGACTTGAGTAACCATCTGTCTCCTCTACAGCAAGACACCTGTTTCTGTGTCTCTATCATAGTTTAACCTCTCATGACCTGGCACAAAGCCATGTCACTCAATACCACTCTCCCTCTCAGTTGAGAGATCTCTGTCTTGCAAGTTATTTGCTGATCTTCCTGGGGCTGGTGCCATGTAAAAGACAACCAATACACTCTGTAAAATGGCTTTCCTGCAAAGGAAAGGCATCAAGTCATAGAGACCATGCCACAGGTGACAGTAGCGGTTGGCACAGTCTTCTACTTTGCAAGCTCCTGTCAAACCATCTAATCCAATCCAGCATAGAAGACAGATGCCAAATGGTGATGATGTTTAACCCTTTTGATACCAACCTACCAAAGACTGACCCAGGTTCTATGATAAACTAAAATTTTCTGAATGTGAATTTATGATCCAGACACCAACTAATTAATGACAAAGCTATTTTTCCAAAATTCTTCATTATTTTCAAAATTAATGTGTTTCAACAGAAATATAGTAAAAAAATAAAGTCAAGAGAAATTAATACAAAGTACTTACCATAGGAAATCGTGAATATTGGGGCCATTTATCAATGACAACTATAATACGTTGTCCAACAAGTTCCTTGCCTTGTTCGGTGCGGATCTGAATTTTAGGAATTAACTTATTTGCTGGGATGAAGAGATGGGTCTTTTTCTTCATAAAAAAAAAAAAAAAAAAAAAAAAAAAAAATCCATAAATATATTTATATATTAATAACAAATAAACAATTAAATGAAATAAAAACAATATTCGCAGGGATTAAGAGATAGGTCTCTTTCATTAAAAAAAAACATTATAGGCGCAGGTGTAGCTGTGGGGTAAGAAGCTTGTTTCCCAACCACATGGTCCTGGGTTCAGTTCCACTGCATGGCACCTTGGGCAAGTGTCTTCTGCTATAGCCTCAGGCTGATCAAAGCCTTGTGAGTGGATTTGGTAGATGGAAACTGAGAGAAGCCTGTCGTATATATATATATATATATATATGTATATATTTATGTGTGTGTCTTTGTGTCTGTGTTTATCCCTCCCCACCATTGCTCGACAACTGATGCTGGTATGTTTACATTCCCGTAACTTAGCAGTTCGGCAAAAGCAACCGATAGAATAAGTACCAGGCTTACAAAGAATAAGTCCTGGGGTCGATTTCTTCGACTAAAAGGCAGTGCTCCAGCATGGCTGCAGTCAAACAACTGAGACAAATAAATGAATAGATTAAAACGCAAAATACACAGGGTTGGCCATGGCTAGATTTCAACTTAGCATGTGGAGATTCAAGATATATACACAATCTTTTTTTTACTAATATTCTACCAACTCTGCTAGTTCATTTTCTGTTTAACACCTAACTTTTAACCTAAGAGCAACAATGAAAGACAGAAATATTTGGAGTTAGAACACAGAAAACCCTACTCAAAAATAGCTTTTACTTTTAATATCTAAATTTGCTGGGGCCAGTTTGTTTCTTGGGCAAATGCTCTTCCTTCTGCCAACCCTTCCCTGTTTCCAAGCAAAGTAATATTCACCAGTTTTCCATGCAAACACACAAAGCATATATGTTAACCATAATGGCTCAGTGGTTAGAATGTCTGACTCACAATCATGAGGCAGTGAGTTGTGTTCTTGAGCAAGACACTCTATTTCATGTTGCTCCAGTTCATTCAGCAGTAGAAATGAGTTGCAACACCACTGGTGCCAAACTGTATTGGTGTTTGCTTTTCCCTTGGACAACATTGGTGGTGAGGAGAGGGGAGGCTGGTATGCATGGCTGACTGCTGGTCTCCCATAAACAACCTTGCCTGGACTTGTGCCTTGGTGGGTAACTTTCTAGGTGCAATCCCATGGTTATTCATGACCAAAGGGGATCTTTACTCTATGAAGTCGAGAATGCTTATTACACTAGCACTGATTTTATTTCATATTTGAATTTATTCCTATGTATGCATTGCTGGGGCATATCAGCACATAGTTTTTACACCATATGCATATAAGTTGCAGACTGGTGGTATGATTCACCACAAAAATGGCAAAACACCAATGCCCATCATTCCTGGATGAGACCGGAGGCAAGTTGTCTTACCTGTTCATGACTTTCAGGTGTTTTAACACCTGGCACTTTGAGGGAGTAATCACTTACCATGCCAAATCCACTTGCAAGACTTTGGTCAGCCTGGGGCTATAGTAAAAGACACTTGCCCAAGACTACATGGTTGGGAAGCAAGCTTCTTAACAATACACCCATGCATGCACCACATATAATTCCATATCAGAAAATCGTTACTTTACCTCCTTTATATCTGATAGCTGAAGAATGCCACAGTAATTTCGTCTGTTCTGCCGTATAATACCAACAATACGTCCAGTTAGTTGACGTTTTTCTTTTGGAACTTTGTTGATGGACTTTTTAATTTCATCCTGAAGGTTGATAAGAGAGTAGAAAGCAGATAAAACTGATTAAAAAAAAAAAACATTGTCTCTTTAATTGAACTTTTAATGGAGGATGGGAAGGTAGTTGTGGTGGTTAGGGATAGGATTACAGCATTAAAAAGAAATTTTGAAGAAAGATTCAAAACTAGATCTAAACACACTAGATATACAGGGGGTCCACAAAGTCTGGGTACATGGAGTAAATAAAATCAGAACATAAACAATTAAATATAAGAAATAATAATTTCTTAAAGTATGTGTTAATCCCCATGTACCCAGACTTTGTGGACACCCTGTAGATTGGGGAAGAGAAAGAGAGAGTGAGAGATATGGGAAAAGAATGAAGATAGAATTACAGGCATTAATTATTGTAAGAGAAATAGTGTAGAAACAGTGAAAGAGAGAGAGAGAGAGGGTAGAGTAGGTGGAGGATGAAGATGAGAGGCACTAATTGTTATAAAAGCACAGAAACAGTAAATGGAAAGAGAAAGTGTGTGTGAAAGAGGGAGAAGGGAATGAGGAGAGTAGGCAGGCACCAAAGATTATAGGAGAAGAGAGAGAGAGAGAGAGAGAGAGGATGAGAAAGAGAAGTACTAAACATTATAGGAGAGAGTATTGAAACAGTAAATGCAGAGAGAGAGAGAGAGAGTTTTAATATGAAGAGAGATGGAGCAGAAAAATTCAGGTTGACAAAGAAGAAAAAGATTAAAATGTGACATTGAAAGAAGAGGATCCATTTAAAGAGAAGGAAAAATACCGTCTGGCAGGATGCGATAGAGTGGGGTATATTCACACTCAAACAAGGTGGAAGTAAACATTGAACCTCAAAGATGGGAAGTGAAAGGCAGAGGTAGAAATACAAAGCATTAATTCAAATCATGATACCAGCACCTGTTCTGACACTGTTTTTCTATATATCGCTGGCAGGGAGATGAGTCGCTGCTATCTCTAGCAGCTGAGTGTTCATCACTGACAAGACCAAGGGAGGTTGAAATCATGTGATCTGGTGGTCTCAGTGCTGGAGATAGCAGGGATTTATCTCCCTATTAGCGATATAAACAAGAGTGCATTTTGCACCAAAAACCCAATATAAGAGTTTCTCTCATGGTATCTACCACTGTAAAGTTTGTTCTAACAGAACATCACTGTTTAAGTGGGTATAAATATTACCTCTTGAATAATAATATATTTTATACTTTTCGCATTTGAATTACTCTGTCAAATGTAATATCTAATTATTATTTTACTCTTTTATTTGTTTGTCATTTTGACTCTGGCCATGCTGGAGCAGCTTTGAGATTTACTTTTAGAATGACATTGTCGGGTACGTGTGAGAGATTGAACATAAAACAGGTAGAAATAATAGATATTAAGAAGGGAGAAACAAGGGTATATATAAATGTTTATACGTAATTGATGAAACCAATGATAAAAATTTATAAAACTGACTGGCACTCCACCGGTTGCGATGACAAGGGTTCCAGTTGATCCTATCAGCTGAACAGCCAGCTTGTGAAATTAACTTGCAAGTGGCTGAGCAGTCCACAGACACGTGTACCCTTAACATAGTCCTCAGGGAGATTCAGCATGACACAGAATGTGAGAAGGCTGGCCCTTTGAAATACAGGTACAACTCATTTTTGCCAGCTGAGTGGACTGGAGCAACATGAAATAAAGTGTTTTGCTCAAGGACACAACACATTGCTGGGAATTGAACTCACAACCTTATGTTCATGAGCTGAATACCCTAACAACTAAGCCATGCACGTTCACTAAAAGATATACATACATACACACATATAAATAAATAAATAAATACCTCTACTTCTTCTTCCTTCACTTCGTCTGCTGTATTTTCCATTATAATGGAGGATGGACAAGTCCATTCTTCTTCAGGTAAGATTTCAAGAGCAACAATGTCCTCATTGACAGCACGATTAAGGTTTTCACGGCCAACAACTAAAACCTAACCACACAAAACGAGAAAAGACAATTATCAATAGGACATCATCATCATAATCACTACCACCACCATCGCCACCCGAACCCAAAACCAAGTGGTTGGAAAGCAGGTTTCTAAACCACTGAGCTGTGATTGTGCCTATATGCATATATATGATGGGCTTCTTTCAGTTTCCATCTAGCAAACATACTCACAAAACATTGGTTGGCTTGAGGCTATAGTAGAAGACACTTGCCCGAGGTGCCATGCAGTAGGACTGAACCTAAAACCATGTGGTTGGGAAACAAACATTTTAGCCACACAAACACATCTGTACCTATCTGCATCATCATCATTGTTTTAACATGGAATGGATGGAATTTTGTTGAGATGGCATTTAATGACTGCTTTCCATGCTGGCATGGGTAGGTTGGTTTCATAAGGAACCAGTAAGCTGCAAGGCTGCGTCAAACTCCAATGCATCTTTGACATGGTTTCTACAGCTGGATGCCCTTCCTAATGCCAACCACTTTACAAAGAGCACTGGGTGCTTTTTAATGCGGCACTGGCACTAGTGAGGTGACCTTGTAATTTGCAAGGCAGAAAAGAACAGAGGAGGAGGTAGAGAAAGAAAGGAAGGAAAAGCTCCCACTTCTAAGTCATCTCATATAAAACGTTATAGTGAAAAAGAGTTGGAAAAATTTATTAAAGATATTTCATAACTCACCATCTCATCTGCACCAATAACACTCACTCTACCCTCCAGGTAGTTTTCTCGACTTGCTTGGAATTTTCCTTGCTTGTATTTACCAAGTTTAATACCTTTCTGTATCTCAGAAAATGATAAATGCTCTGGGAATAAAGTTCTTCCAATAGGCTAAAAAGAAGAAAAATAAATAAATAAGCAAAAATATTGATAAGCTACAGAACATTGGTATCATAACAAAAGTAAATCACAAATGCAAAAGAAGGTAAGGTGGAAAATAATAGTACTTGAATACAGAAGGCAGGGTCATATGCTTTTATTAAAGCTAATAAAATCTTCATTCACTTTTACTCAGAGTGGACAGTTGTGATCATACTGTCTGACAAACAGCAATGTGAAACTGAGCAACAGTTTCTGAAAATATTTTTGGCTTTAATAAAAGTATCTACACACACATATACACACAACAGGTTTTTGCATAATTTCTGTGTACCTAATTCACTAACAAGGGCAGGACTATAGTAGAAGACACTTGCTCAAAATGCTATGCAGTGTGACTGAATCTGAAACCAGGTAATTGCGAAGTGAACCATGATTGCATGGTTCTTAACAATGCGGTTATGCTGACACCTATATCACATTTTTTTTTTGGTCTTTCATTTTGATATATGATGAAAAAACACTTGTAATATTTACATGATTGTTTTCTTCATGAGATGCCAACTTGTCAAGTAGATGAGTAGCATTTTTCAAATTCTTGATGAAGTAGTTCACTGAAAAGAAAAATCACATTGAATTATATTTTTTCATATCATTATTTTAAATGAAAAAAAAAAAAAAAAAGTAGGGTGGTGAGTTGGCAGAATTGTTAGCACACAGGGCAAAATGCTTAGTGGCATTTTGTCCATTTTTATGTTCTGAGTTCAAATTCTGCCAAGGACAACTTTGCCTTTCATTCTTTTGGGGTCAATAAAATAAGTACCAGTGGAACACTGGGGTTGATCAATGTAATCAACTGGTCTCCTCCTCCATAATTTCAGGCTTTGTGCCTTTAGTAGAGAGAATTAGTTTCAATAAAATGCTAATGACTATTTAATGGAAAAAAATTGTTAAACCTTCATTTTAAAATAATTTTTGATTTATTTTAGTTGAGTTCCAATTTCCAGACAGACAGACAGATACACAGAAAACCCAACTTACTACTAAATCCAAGAATCCCATCTTCCTCTGCTTTCAGCTTGTTGGTGACATCATCAGAGAGAAGAACAACTTTTATGTTATTTTTGCCATTGGTGACAGAATTTAAATGTTCTTGGTACCACTTTGTGGCCTCTCGAATGGCACGGTCATTACGGTCATTAGAAGATTCTCCTGCTTCACGTTCAATGTATGTTGACCTAAAAAGAAAGAAATGAACCAATGCTGTAAATTAATTAACAAGCTACATACAATAATGATTCAAGTCACAACTAACTTATAAAAGAAAAAAGTGTGAATCTATCTCTGCTCAGGATGGTTGACACTTCCTCTTGTATTGAATTCTTCCTTTTCTGGCAGAGTAACTCTGTTTTTACCCTCACAAGCTTCAATGAAAATTAACCCTTTAGCACTTAAACTGGTCAAAATATTCACTCAGTTTTAGGTCCAAATTGGCCATATCCAGTCTCTCACACCTACTCTACAATGTCATTCTAAGAATAAAGTTACATCACTGAAATCTCAAAGTTACAAGATAATGAAGATTAATTCAAAATAGTAAATAAACATTGTTTTCACAGAGTAATCTGAAAAAGTAGTGGGTTACGGAAGGTCTGGAGAGAATTAACAAAATATTATATGTATATATATATAAAAAGTGGATGGCACATGTGGAAGATGGAGACCAACTGAGGAACAGCAGCACTCATGTTTCTGGCCTATTTCTTGTTAACACTCTCTTTCTCTCTCTGGCTGGATAACCATGACCTCCTCTACAGCAAGACGTTTCTGTCTCTGTGTCACACTCTGACCTTACATAATCTGACACAATAGATCACCTCCTCCAATCCCCCTCACCACTCTCAAAGATTCCTTGACTTGCAAAGTTACTTGGTGACCCTGCCAGTGTAGGTGCCACTTAAAAAAAGCATCCAGTCCACACTGTAAAGTGGTTGGCATTTAGAAGGGTATCCGGCTGTAAAAACCAAGCCAAAACTGGCCTCGCCTATGCTGGGGCCATGTAAAAAGCACTCGTCTCACACTGTGGAGTGGTTGGTGTTAAGAGCATCCAGCTGTAAAAACCCTACCAAAACAGACACAGAAGGATAGTGCAGGCTTCTGCTTGGTCAGCTTCTGTCAAAATAACAACAAATGGTTATATTACTATAACTAGTAATACTATACTTAATTAGTGTAGGTGCATGGCTCAGTGGTTAGAGCATCAGGCTTACATTTATGAAGTAGTGAATTTGATTCCTGGACCAGGCAGTGTGTTTTGTTCTTGAGTAAGACACTCTATTTCATGTTGCTCCAATTCACTCAGCAGTGCCAAACTGTATTAGTGCTTGCCTTTCCCTTGGACAACATCAGTGGTGTGGAAAGGGGTGGCTGGTATGCATGGGTAACTGCTGGTCTTGCCTGGACTTGTGCCTCTGAGGGTAACTTTTTAGGTGCAATGTCATGGTCATTCATAAATGAAGGGTGTCTTTACCCCTTATCCTTTACTTAATTAATATTATAATCTAAAAAAAGGTCAGGTGACAGAATCAGGCAAAATGCTTTGTTATGTTTTCCAGACTCTTTATAATCTGCGGTTTCAAATTTGCCTTTTATCCTTTCGGAATTGTATCAGTCATGTACTGGAGTTGATAGTATTGACTAACCTGCTCCCCTAAAATCTGAAACTATTATTTATAGTCCAAAAGAAAATTTGTAACGGTAAAACTTACTGATGAAATTCATTTGAAAAAATATAGAAATGTTTATCTGGATGGCTTATTAAGTCTTGGAGTCGTTTATAAGCTGCGATGTTGCGGTTCTTTACCTGTGAAGAGAAAATACAAATATTAATGCCTTCAGTTAACCTGCGTTTGTAAATGGAAGTATTTGATAAATTAAGGACTCCTAATGTTAATTTATGAACTAAGCATAAATAGTGTGGATTTTTATTGATTTTATAATAGGCATAAACATGGCTGTGTGGTAAGAAGCTTTCTTCCCAACCACATGGTTCCAGGTTCAGTCTCACTGCATAGCACCTTGGGGAGGTGTTTTCTACTAAAGCCTCAGGCCAACCAAAGCCTTGTGAGTTGATTTGGCAGACAGAAACTGAAAGAAACCCATCATATATATCTATATGAGTGTGTTTTTGTGCTTGTGTGTGACCCCCATCACCTCTTGACAACTGGTGTTAGTGTGTTTATGTCCACATAACTTAGTGGTTCAACAAAAGAGACCAATAGAATAAGTACTAGGCTTAAAATAAAATAAGTCCAGGGGTTGATTTCTTCAACTAACACACTACAGTATGTGCCCCAGTATGGCCACAGTCAAATGACTGTGAGGTACTTTCCAATCTCATGGTTTTCAGTTCAGTCCCACTGCATGGCACCTTGGGCAAGTGGTTTCCACCATAGTTCTGGGCTGACTAAAGCCAATTTTTATATACAAGCTTGGGTGATATGGTTCTTCAAAGCTTGATATTTGTACATGAACAGCTTTTGTAGTTGGCTGCCCTTTCCCTCCTATCCCTTAGGAGGCACAAGCAACTTCACACACATGCATACACACGACAGGAACACCCCCCCCCCTACTACCTAATTCAATCATAAGGCTTTGGTTGACCCAAGGCTATAACAGAAGACAGTTGCCGAAGGTGCCACGCGGTGGGTCTGATAAATGCTAAACCTTGAACTATAAAAGGGAAACCAGTTAGACCAAGACAAACAAAATACTGTGTCTTAGTCAGTGTTCTAATACAATGGCTGTACCAAGGTTGGCTCTGATCCCAATGTGGTCAGTGGCATATTAATTGGATGTCACAGTTTATATATACCCTAGTGGACTAGTGGATAATGACATTATTACCCTTAATTTACAAACGAAATGTTCTTGGTGTAAATCCAGTCTGGAGACCTACATACACATCCAGAAATGAGATATCTGTTGATGATCAGAGATCAATCTGGAACATGTTGAGATTGATTAAAAAAGTGAAGTTCTTTTATTGATGGCTGTTTCCTCTGAAAAACAGACATCAATATGAACTCATCTAGAAATGTAGTAAATATACACTCAAAAGATAAGACAGACCCTTTAGCATTTAAACCGGCTATATCTGGCCAAAATGTCCTGGCTGTTTCATGTTTAAACCAACCAGATCCAGCTTCTCACACCTACCCTATAATATCATAGTACAAATATACAATCACATTATCAAAATCTCAAAGCTATGAGATAATGCATGATTAATTCTAAACAATGTGAGTAAATAAGGATTACATTCAACAGAGTAATCTGAATACTAAAGGGTTAATAGTATCTTATAATGTATATATATATTTATTACTAAGTCTAAGAAATCCTTTCTACTCAGAAGACCTAATACAAGATCTCACATATGTAACTTTATATTTTCAAAATCATTCAGTTTCTATTAGTATGGAAAAGTGAACATAAAACACTGAAGACAAAATATAAAATGATTTGCTTTTTTGGCAAAATAAAAAAAAACAAACAATTACCTCTTGCAAAACTGTTTGGAGAATTATAACATTTTTAATCGTGGGATCTTCAAGGATATCCAACTAGAAAATAAAAGCAAAACAAATATATAATCTCTTCACTCATAATCCACCTTTAATTTTTAATATTGTTACTCTCCTCTCATATTTTACACAGATTACCCTTCTGTGCTACCAAATTACCTTACATCTCTTATTCTCTCCAGCACTATATCTGCCTCATTTCTGAACAACATACTCATTTACACATCATTCCCATCTCACTCATCCTTCTTCAGCCTACTATATTACTATTCTGCTACTTCTTAACCCCACCTCTGTCTACTATTCCCTTCTTTCCCTCATATCATTGACTACCTCTCCACCATTCACTACTTCCACCCAATCTTTATAGTCATCTATTCTTCTCTTTGTCAATTTATCAATCACTGTTCTTCATTACATTTTCCCCTTCACTGACTCTCCACAATCTCACTCACTGTTCTTCTGTCACTACTCACCTCAATTCACTCTGACATTTCCTCACCACCATTTTATTATTACTATTCTGCTACTTCTTAACCCCACCTCTGTCTACTATTCCCTTCTTTCCCTCATATCATCGACTACCTCTCCACCATTCACTACTTCCACCCAATCTTTATAGTCATCTATTCTTCTCTTTGTCAATTTATCAATCACTGTTCTTCATTACATTTTCCCCTTCACTGACTCTCCACAATCTCACTCACTGTTCTTCTGTCACTACTCACCTCAATTCACCTTCTATTTTCACAGTTCACTCTGACATTTCCTCACCACCATTTTATTATCTCTCTTTACAGCTCCACAGCAGTTACTCTCACCCAATCTTCTATAATATGAGTAGCCATGTAACTCTTCTACAGCAAGAAACCTGTTCTGTTCTAACCCCTTCTCTGATACTAACTTCTCATCTCCTAGAATAAAGCCACCTTCCTCTACTGTAACCCCATTCATTTGAAGGGGATTGTAGTGTAGTTTTGCAAGCTGCATGGCAACTCACTAGTGCTGGTGCCACACACACATGCTCTCCACTCAATGCAGTCATTGGACCCACTGGATCCAGTCAAACCAGTCAACATATGCCAGCATGGAAGATGGATGGTGAAAGATAACTTGTCAGTTATTTTAGAATCAAAACCTATGATCAGAGGTATTCAAGCTGTGACTCTTCAGTCTTTTTAAGAGTATATAAAATTACATTGTTCAACAAAAAAAAACTCTAATTTCATATTACTGCAAGAAATTACTCTGAAAGAAATCTCTGCAGAAAGGTGAGTAGATTGATTACACATTTCTTGCTTTATGTAATCGCAGTTTTGTGAGATTTGGCTGTTATTTCTAGCATGTAAATAGCCTGCTTGAGGGGGGGGGGCTTGAAATTTTTCAAACAATTTTTTTTCAGAATCATAATCTCCGTATTTTTTTACGCATTTCTAAAAAAAAAAAAAAAAAATTCCCGGAAAATATTTTAAAATGAAGAAATGGGGGGGGGGAATCGAAATTTGAATTTGAGATTTTTGAAATTTTTTTTCAGAATCGGAATCTCCATAGCCTAAAACGTGGGATTCCGTAAAAAAAAAAAAAAAAAAAAATAAGGGGGGAAAGATTCAGATTACATATTGTCCATCTTGACCGTATTACGTTTCGTACTTTCGTTTTCCTTTTGATTATTTCACGTGTTACTTCCGTTTATTTTTTACGCATTTTACTTTCGCTTTCTTTCAGCATTTCAAATTAAGATTTAACCGGAATTTCATGGAAAACGAGGTACTTTCTTTATAAGGTTTCTGACTTAGGTATAAGGCATATATATATATATATATATATATATATATATATGTGTCTCTGTGTCTGTGTTTGTCTCACACCACAGCTTGACAACCGGTGTCGGTGTGTTTACGTCCTTGCAACATAGTAGTTCGGCAAAAGAAGCGATAGAATAAGTACCAGGCTTTAAAAAAATATGTACTGGGGTCGATTCATCCGATTAAAAGGTCTTCAAGGCGATGCCCCAGCATGACCACGGTCTAATGAGTGAAGCAAGTAAAAGATACAGAGAAGGCTAACGATTTTGAGGGGAAAGGGTTAGTGGATATCATCGACCTTAGTACTTGACTGGTACTTTATTTTATCGGCCCCAAAGGATTAAAAGCAAAGATGATTCTTTGTAACGCGCCGGGTCTCAGAACGTCTAAACAAGAAAACACTCTACTTGGCGATTTGGGTTGGTAAAAATAGCAGTCAAATCTTTCACAAATTACACTCACTGTTCTTGTTTTTTTTAAGGGTCACATTAGTCCTGGAAAGTCTAAAGTGACGGAGTGGTCATACATCTGTTAGATCAAGGTTGACCAGTAAATGTTGTTGTTGTTGGCACTCCGTCGCTTACGACGTCGAGGGTTCCAGTTGATCCGATCAACGGAACAGCCTGCTCGTGAAATTAACGTGCAAGTGGCTGAGCAATCCACAGACACGTGTACCCTTAACGTAGTTCTCGGGGAGATTCAGCGTGACAAGGCTGACCCTTTGAATTACAGGCACAACAGAAACAGGAAGTGGGAGTGAGAGAAAGTTGTGGTGAAAGAGTACAACAGGGTTCGCCACCATCCCCTGCCGGAGCCTCGTGGAGCTTTTAGGTGTTTTCGCTCAATAAACACTCACAACGCCCGGTCTGGGAATCGAAACCGCGAGTCCGCTGCCCTAACCACTGGGCCATTGCGCATCCACATCAGTAAATAACCAACATCAACAACAACTGGAGTTTGAAAGATTTCGTTTTCTTAAATTTTAAAAGAAAATCCAGTTAAAAAGAAAAATGTTACAGAATATCCACAAATAAATAAACTGCTTCACTTTACCTGATGCATTATAATATTTGTATCGGGAATAAGATAATAACAGCCTTTCACAATCGTGGTTGGAATGGAACTCTTAGTATCAAGCGGAGTACTTCCACCCATACAAGCACATAGATCACAGATCTCGGATCCACAGGAGATGTCATCTCGAAGATAATGTTCCCGATTTATCTTCATCACACCTCCCTTCCTATTTTTCTTGAAAAATGTTTTTGTAGTGAGCATTATGAACCTATTACCATTACTAAATGTAAATCAATAAAGGATTAAACATGTGTACAATCGCGCACGTTAGTAATGTAATAAGGTGAATTTGAGATTGCACCGTCAACTTCCGGTACTAACAATAATATTTCCGTTTGGGTCATTTTAATTTTATTTTTAATTAATAATATAGTAAAATTCTGTAACAGTATTATTAATCGTAGAATTTAGAAGAAATATAACAACCAGAATCTGGTTAATACTTATTTTTCTTTCTTTGGTAATGTAACTCAATCTTAATATATTTAAGTATTAAATTCATTAGGAACTTTTTTGAAATACATCACCGGTTTACAAAATTAACTTATTTTTCGAACACCTTGTCTGTATTACTTTTTCGCTTTGTCTCGGGCACTGATCTTGTGCATATTTTTACAATGGAGAAGTTTGAGCTCAACACTTAAATTTAACAAAACACTTGTCTCTTACGCGGAGTTTCTACTGTTTACCGCAGTGACTTATATCTCATATTCGTACTAATTATGCGTAAGTTGATGGGTCTTTGAAGTTCAGTGATTTTGTTTTAGATTTTGTCGACAAAATATGAACCTTCGACCTTTCGTCTAGTAGACTGACGCCTTGTTTGTTGCACTGGAAAGCTAATGGTTTATTCGTAAACTATTTCCACAGTTTATATATCTAATATATATGCGCAAAAAAATTTTAAAAAAGGCGCAGGTGTGGCTGTGTGGTAAGTAGCTTGCTTACCAACCACATGGTTCCGGGTTCAGTCCCACTGCGTGGCACCTTGGGCAAGTGTCTTCTACTATAGTTTCGGGCTGACCAAAGCCTTGTGAGTGGATTTGGTAGAGGGAAACTGAAAGAAGCCCGTCGTATATATGTATGTGTGTGTGTGTCTGTGTTTGTCCCCCCAACATCGCTTGACAACGGATGCTGGTGTATTTACGTCCCCGTAACTTAGCGGTTCTGGAAAAGAGACCGATAGAATAAGTACTCGGCTTCCAAAGAATAAGTCCTGGGGTCGATTTGCTCGACTAAAGGCGGTGCTCCAGCATGGCCGCAGTCAAATGACTGAAACAAGTAAAAGAGTAAATGTAGATGGCTGAGTTAATAGGTTGCCGCATACTCTTGCACGTTGTACTCTATTAACGAAACTGTAGCAAGCATGTTCACAGTTTGGCTTATAAAAAACTAAAACTTCCTTTCTCTGAGCTTAGATTCGAAACCGAATCTAAGGACCCACATCGTCTGATCCACCACAGATGCGAAAGAAATTTCTTTGTCCTGTCAAAAGATGATGGATCGTTTCCCTTTGACCTCCGACCTCAGCCATGTCAGGTGAAGTTCAAATGGACAGGAGTTGACCTATTTAGGTACAATTTCTCCTGTGGTATGTCTGTCCTTCTAGCTGCCACGACTTGTTATAAATACAGTAATGGTTAAAGGGACAGACAGTCAAGCCAGAGATGCGCCACGAGATATTCAACATGAATGACCAACGCACACACAGACACAAAACATATACAGTTCTACCCTATCATATCCACAGATGTATCCTGTTGATTTCTTTGCCAGCTCGAAGCAGTTGGCAACGAATTGATGTAGTGAAAATTTGTGTATACCACAAGCAAATGAAAGCACCGTTTAAATAAATTATTTAAACTACAGACCGATGTTATTCCATTGTTTACTTTGAAGGCATCCACATGCCTATTGTATCTGTTACCTCAACATCTTTTGATACACCTTTCCACTACATTCGGTGACTCCATCAAAGAATCACAGCCTTCACATCACCCGGCAATGAATTAGAACTGGAAAATTCCTGCGATTAATTGGCACATAATGGCCCTCCCAGAACACGACCCAGCGGCAAACACATCCACGGTCAACATGGCATTCCAGGCGGCGATTACGTTAAGGATTCCGCCGTTTTGGACGCACGACCCTGCATTATGGTTTCACCATATAGAGGCCCAGTTTTCTTCCAACCGAATAATGAGCGATGCGTCTCGACTTACGCATGTGATTGGTTCCCTATCACCAGTGATCATGAACGTGGTCTGTGATCTCATTATGGCACCACCTGGTTCAGTGTCATATGACACTTTCAAAACTATCCTAATCAACAGAACTTCAGAGTCCCAACAAAAGCGACTCCACTAGCTCCTTACATTGGAAGAATTGGGTGATAGAATGCCTTCCCAGCTTCTACAATGAATGAAGCAGCTTCTTGGAGATGAGATCCTCTCTGAAAAGATTTTTAAGCAGCTTTTTCTCCAGTGTCTGTCCGCCAAGACACAGGTGGTCCTAGCTTCCATGCGAGAATCCACTTCCATTGAGGAACTAGCAGAGCTAGCTGACTAAAAATAGCTGAGGTACCACATAGATATTCAACGGTATCGACAGTGATGCCAGCTGTTCCCCTTACAAATCCTTTCCTTTCCGCGACCAGTACTTCCGAAATTTTGAACTTGTGCCCACTGATGACGCAGTAGGCAGCGCAGATACAGGCCCTATCGCTTGGTACACTGCGTCGAAGTAACAGCCAATTGCATCGATTTGGTAGATGGTCCTGAAGCCCAAGTGCCACCTGCAACTTGCATGAAACATGTTGGTACCACCGAAAGTTCGGAACATGGGTACAGAAATGCATGATCCCATGCTCGTTTTCAGCATCCAGTTTGGGAAACAACAACCAGGAATTAAACGCGATGGAAGTTCCACAAAGTCGCCTGTTTTTCATTTGTGATTGCATAACAGGCACATGTTTCCTTGTTGACACCAGCATGGAAGTCAGCATAATTACTGTTTCCAGCACTTCAGGCAAAAGAAAAGAGACACCAGTCTGTCTTCAGGCAGTCAACCACTCACCGATTCCAACCTATGGTGAACAGTCCCTAACGCTGAACTTAGGACTTTGCCACACCTTCCAGTGGGTATTTGTCATTGCTAAACTGCTGACCCCTATCTTAGGAGCTGATTTGCTGCATCATTTCGGTCTCCTGGTATCTCACTAATAATGCGACTAATTCATATTCAATAAAAAAAGCAAACTTTTTTTTGCTCAGAAGCAGTGTCAAGTATCTCACTTTTTGTATAATGTGATTATATATATAAAATTATACATATTTTGTATAATGTGTCTAATTCACATTCAGGAAAAAGGCAAAAAGCATATTCTAGATTTTATTTAAAATCTGGGAGGGAATTTTATAGATGCAAGGGGGACATGGAGAGAAGGACAAATTGCTAGGGGAGGTGGGGTAGTAAAAAGGTTAAGAACCACTGATCTAGAGAATGGTTCAGCACACCTCTAGGAGACAGAGTCAGAAAGCAAGAGAAACATAGTAAGGCTGATAAGTGGTGGAGATTCTTGTGAGACTGATGTTAGCAAGAAATATTAATTACTTTACAAGTTTAGAAAATCATTATCAATTGATGTTTTAACATGATCTTCTTCAAAAAAGTCACCTTGCACAGCAATACACCGGTTCTAACATTCCTGCCACTTTTGGAATCTAGCCTGGAAGTCATTTTGTGTAAGTGAGTTGAGGACCTTCTGTGATTCACTCTGGATTTTGACAATAGTGTTAAATAGTCACCATTGAGCTGCATTTTCATCTTGGGGAAGAGATGGAAGTCTGCAGGTGCTAAATCTGGCGAATAAGGTGGATGTGGAAGCAATACCATGTTGATTTTGGTGAGAAATTCATGAGTGAGGAGAACTTGGTGACAGGGTGCATTGTTGTCATGAAGAATCTAATTCTTTGCACTCCACAAATCCAGTCGTTTTTGCTGAATGTTCTCAAATGCAGATGATATCTGATTTAAAAAAAAAGAGGAGAGTGAAATTCTGGTGTGTTCTGTTGGAAGCATTTGAAGTCAATGAAGATACATTATTTTTCTGATCTGGTGACAAGATGAAATGTGTGTATTTTTATGATCCAAAGACGAAGGTCTACTCCAAGGTCTTAGAAGTTCAAGCATCAGTTATTGAAACAGAAAGGCATGATGACTTTTTTGCGGGGAATGACAAATATGTCATTCTTCTTGATTTTCTGGAGTGGTACATTGAGACACTGAAAAAGACGAGAGAAGTTCCTTAGAAGAGACCAGATGAAAATTTGAAAATAATCCACACATCTTTGGCAATAAATCAGCTAATCAGCTAATTGGGTTGGTCAGTGAGTGGATCACTATCCACTGTACAGCCTGGAACTTGTGCACTCCAGCTTCCAGTCTTCAGGGTCAAAGATTTCATGACACTGATGAGGTGAAAATGGCTGTGAAAAAGTGGATGCAACATTTGCACACCTGAATATTTTCATCCATCTTTACATTTTGAGTTCAAATTTCACCAAGCTTGAGTTTGCCTTTCATGCTTCCAGGGTTGATAAAATAAGTACCAGTTGAATACTGGGGTCGATATAACTTACTATCCCCCTTCCCTCGAAATTGCTAGCCTTGTGCCAAAATTTAAAACCAGTTTTCTTATTTTGGAGAGACTCTACTAATTTCTATCTGTTCTGGATTTCAGTCAGTTCTCCAGATATATGTAAACAATGCCACAGCTATGCAAAGCAGCATTGGTTTGATGTCATCCATATGTCACAGAAGAATACTGAATGAACTGATCAATGCTCATAGACATACTAGTCTTGACCAACCCATCTTATCCAATATACTTTTCCTCTTTCTTTTTAAATGAAAGTGTGTCATTTGAAAGAAATTTGGTTGTTAATTTTGCATGTCAAGTTCATTGACTTGTGTCATCCCTTACTTCATCTTTTATCTCTTTAACAACATAATAAATTACTTATGGTTCAAATTACTCATGAAAAAATTGACATTATTAAATTATATTACTAATATTTCACAAATTATTAATTCAATATAAACAGGCTTTTTAGCAAAATGCTTAATGGCATTTTGTTTGTTTTTACATTCTGAGTTCAAATTCCATCAAGGTTAACTTTGTCTTTCATCATTTTTGGGTTGATAAAATGAGTACCAGTTGAACTCCGGGGTTGAAGTAATTGACTTACTCCTACGAAATTGCTAGCCTTGTGCTAAAATTTGAAATCAATATTAACAAGTTGCCTTTCAAAACCATTAATTTTAAGATTAATAAAGAGATCATGCCAAGTTTTCTAAGGACTTTGATCTGGCTGGTGTAGATAAGAAAACAGACTGTATTGGTAAAGATATGTGAGAAGAACAGATGATACATGAGGTTAAAAATCAGTGCAGACTGTTAAGTAGATTGTATGTCTTTTAAACATATTGATGTCAATATAAATTTAGAAGAAATATGAAACATAATGAACTGTATGTAATAAATGATTTCAAATTTTGCACAAGGTCAACAGTTTTAAGGAGCAATGATGGTTGATTACATTGAGCTCAGTGCTCAAAAGGTACTTATCTTATTGACTCTGTAAAGGATGAAAGGCAAAGTTGACTTTGGCAGAATTTGAACTCAGAATGTAAAGAGCTGAATGAAATGCCACTAATCATTTCATGAAAGTGTTAACAATTCTGCCAGCTTGCCACCTTAGATTGTATGTAATAATCAAAGATATTAAGGCAGTGAGTTGACAGAATTATTAGCATGTCAGGCAAAATGTTTAGCGGCATTTCGTCCATCCCTATGTTCTGAGTTCAAATTCTACTGAGGTTGACTTTGCCTTTTATCCATTCAGGATCAATAAAATAAGCATTAGTCATGTACTAGGGTAGATGTAATTGACTTACCCTCCCATGAAATTGCTGGCCCTGTGCCAAAATTTGGAACCAATAATTAAAGATGTTCATTTATTCTATGCATTAATCTGATAAAAAGAAATACTTAACCTTCTTTTTATTGAGGTATCATTCAGGAAACTCTCAAATAATCCAAGGGCCAAAGTGAGCACACAGACTATTATCCTACAAAAATTAATGGCCTTCAAATTCTCCAAAACATGAAATAGCAGTATTGACTCTCTGCTATTCAGCTGCAGAATATATGTATCCAGTGTGGTAAAGATTTTCACATACAAGATCTCTAGACAGCATTCTCAATAAGACATGATGTTCATATATACCTAGCTGTCTCAGGTTTATTAACATTAATAACCTTCACCTGTTGGTTGACATTTTCCTACTCTGCTAAGCATTTTGTCTGATACATCAATGATTCTGCCAGTTCACCTACTAATGATAGTAATAACTTTTTTCTAAGAGAGGCACAAGGCCAGAAATTTTAGGAGGAGGGAGCCTAGTTGATTACAGTGAGCCTAATGCTCAACTGACACTTATTTTATCAACCTCAATAGATGAAAGGAAAACTTTCAGTGGCATTTGAATTTAGAACATAAATCTGGAAGAAATGTTCATAAAGCATTTTGTTTGGCATGATAATGATTCTAGCAACTCACTGCCTTAACAATAATAAGTCTTTCTACTATAGGCACAAGGCCTGAAATTTTGAAGAAAGAAGCTAGACGATTACCTCAATCCCAGTGTTCAACTGGTACTTATTTTATCAAACCCAAAAAGATAAAAGGTGAAGTCAACTTCAGTGGAATTTGAACTCAGAATGTAAAGATGGATGAAATGCTGCTAAGCATCTTGTGTAGTATATTAATGATTCTGCCAGCTCAGTGCCTTAATAATAATAATAATAATAATAATAATCCTTTCTACTGGAAGCGCAAGGCCTCAAATCTGTGGGAAGGGATTAAGTTGAGTACATCAACTTCAGTGCGTAACTGGTACTTATTTAATTGACCTTGAGAGGACGAAATGCAAAGTCGACCTCAGTAGAATTTGAACTCAGAACATAACGACAGACAAAAATACTGCTAAGCATTTTGCCTGGTGTACTAACAATCCTGCTAGCTTGCTGCCTTTTATAATAATAGTAATAATAATGATAATAATAATAACAATAATCCTTTCTACTGTAGGCACAAGGCCTGAAATTTGTGGGTGGGGGCGGGGGGCAGTTGATTAGATTGACTCCAGTACACAACTGGTACTTAATTTATCGACCCCCGGAAAGATGAAAGGCAAAGTTGACCATGGCGGAATTTGAACTCAGAACG
Source organism: Octopus bimaculoides (assembly GCF_046866305.1). Lineage (NCBI taxonomy): Eukaryota > Metazoa > Mollusca > Cephalopoda > Octopoda > Octopodidae > Octopus > Octopus bimaculoides. The sequence continues at coordinate 71,716,059 of NC_142936.1, read as the reverse complement.
TAAAGACAGACGAAACACTGCTAAGCATTTTGTTTGGTGTGCTAATGATTCTGTCAGCTCGCTGCCTTAATAACAGTAATAATAATAATATGACGATTGAACAACTATGATGATTTGAAGTGGGAAATACAAAGGTTGGGCTCAATGAGGAGAATAGACATGGTATCAATAGTAACTGGCACACTTGGAAGTATCAGCACCCAACTACCATCATGGCTCAAAAAGATTGGTACAAATGCAAAGGTAGAACACCTACAAAAATTAGCATTGCTTGGAACTGCAAGAATTCTTTGCAGTGTTCTTGAAGCATGTGCCATCTTAGTCTACTGGCTGTGGACAGCTGACACTTTCCATCATACCCAACAAAATAAGCTGTGAGTTTGCATCAAATAATAATAATAACAAGCATGATAGAGCTTCACAGTATATTCAGGGGGTAATTTGCAAAGACCTCGACCTGCCCCATGATAAAAACTGGTGGGAACACAAGCCACTTCCGGTGTTTGAAAACGTTCATATCTCACTCCTGTGGAGCTTTACTGTTCAAACTGACAGAAAGATAGATGCAAATAGACTGCACATTATAGTGAAGGATTTCAGACAAAAATCATGCCTCCTCATCAATATGACTGTCCCAATTAATATAAATGTGCCTGTCAAGGCCTACCAAAAACTGAGCAAGTATAAAGATATTGAAATAGAAATTGGCAAAATGTGGAACCTCAAGACTAATATCTGTTGTCATAGGTGTGCTAGTAATAATAGCAAAAGGAGGTGATTGCTATATATCCCAGATACCTGGAAATTCAAAAATGTAAGAAATTAAAAAAATAGTGCTATGGGAAACTGCTCATATCCTAAGGAAAATATTGTCTATGTAATCCCCAAAACATTTTAATCTGTAAACAGTATCAAAATACTTTTAAATGTGATCGTTGCCAGTGCCCCTGGACTGGCTCTTGTGCGGGTGGCACATAAAATACACCATTTTGAGCATGGCCGTTGCCAGTACCGCCTGACTGGCCTTCCTGCAGGTGACACGTAAAAGCACTCACTACACTCTCTGAGTGGTTGGTGTTAGGAAGGGCATCCAGCTGTAGAAACTCTGCCAAATCAGATTGGAGCCTGGTGTTGCCATCCGGTTTCACCAGTCCTCAGTCAAATCGTCCAACCCATGCTAGCATGGAAAGCGGACGTTAAACGATGATGATGATGATGATGATAGCAAACACCTTTTACTGTCATCTTTAACATCACACAATCATCTTATAATCAAATTACTTTTAGAACAAACTTCTAACTTTCTTATATTTTTATAGACATTCTCTAGAAAAATAATTTGTGCAAAACCAAAAATATGGCACCCTAGTCATAACACGAATTCGAACTTATAACTTGTTGTCTCTTGAGGTCTCTGTCACCATGTTGAATGTAGATCTTTTTTCACCACCACCACTCACTGATATTGTCATGTAATTTAGAGTTAGTTTAGAGTTAGCTCCCTTTATTTTTATATTGCACAACTTGTTTTCGTCTTCTTATGATCTCAACAGAAAAACAATTCATCCTACGATAAACAGGTAAGAATTTTGACACTTCCATTTCTTCTTCACCATTCTAGTTAGCCTTATCTATTACCTCTAAAAACAAGCAAACAAACGAAACAAAACAAACTATTACTACAATATGATTATCGAAACCCACGTTTTCTTTTTCTTTTTACGTGACCTCTGTATAAAATATCTTGCAAGTCACTTAGAAATAGTTGACATCTTCCCCGTCACATCTACGAAGAAAATCCATTTAAATGAAATATAATGTAAATATTCTTACTTTTTTCTTAACGTTGTTACGGCTGGAATAAATCGTTTCCTACTGCTCTTCAATAAGATCACTCAAATGGAACATTATCATATTCCTTTCAGCACTATAATCCGCTTCAAATACTAAAATGTATTATGAAGAATTATTAACATTATGTATGTATTTTTTTTTATATCTATCTTCCTGTATAGATAATTTCTTCGATAAATAAATTTTATAGCTATTTTAAAAAGCTGGTCCTTATTAACGAGATGAATTATCATTATTATTTTCGTCGAAGTCGACTTCGCCTTTCATCCCTTCGAGATCGATAAAATAGGTATCAGTTGAGCACTGGAGTCGATGCAATCGACTAGCTCACCCCCTGTACTTATAGTAGAAAGGATAACAGCATTCCTTCCGGCTCTTCATGTTCTGAGTTCAAATGTCACCGAGGTCGACCTTACCCTTCATCCTTTCGGGGTCGATGAAGTAAGTACCAGCCGTTGAAGTCAGCTAGACCTCTTCGCCTAAAATTTCAGGTTTTATGCTTATAGCAGAAAGGATTATTAACTTTTTTATTTCTTTCATAAAATGTACAATGATGGTCTAAGTTCATCTATTATGTGATACCACTATATAATATGGTCTATAGGAGTTTATGACGCAAATATTATATACGACAATTGTGAGGGCAATACCTGTGTTTGCTAGTCTACATGCTTTTATTCTTTTACTTGTCAGTTGACTGCAGCCTTGCTGGAGCACCGCCTTAAAAGTTTTTAGTCAAAGAAATCGAACCCTATGGCTTATTCTTTGTAAGCCTAGTACTTATTTTATCGGTGTCTTATGTCGAACTGCTATGTTACGACTACATAAACACACCAACATCGGTTGTCAAACAATGGTGGGGGAACAAACAGACACAAAGGCATGCATATATATATATATATAATAATTATATACATAATTATAACAAGGGCTTGGCTTGCGCCTCACCATGCACTGACAGTAAGCTTCATTTCTCCCTCTGACCAAGGTTTTAGCTGGTCAGCCAGACTTCACTGAGTTGTCACTGAAGTGACTGAACTATCTTTTTGCTTGGGGTTTATGCTTTTATAACTATCCAGAAGGATAGACATATACTCTTTTACTTGTTTCAGTCATTTGACTGTGGCCATGCTGGAGCACCGCCTTTAGTCGAGCAAATCGACCCCAGGACTTATTCTTTGGAAGCCTAGTACTTATTCTAGCGGTAACTTTTGCCAAATCACTAATAAGTTACGGGGTCGTAAACACAACAGCATCCGTTGTCAAGCGATGTTGGGGGGGACAAACACAGACACACAAACATATACATACACATACATATATATATACATATATACGACGGGCTTCTTTCAGTTTCCGTCTCCCAAATCCACTCACAAGGCTTTGGTTGACCCGAGACTATCATAGAAGACACTTGCCCAAGGTGCCACGCCGTGGGACTGAACCCGGAACCATGTGGTTGGTAAGCAAGCTACTTACCGCACAGCCACTCCTGCGCCTATTGAGAACAATAGATTTAGTTGGTGGTCTTGTGATATCTCAATTCTAGCTTTTGGTGAAGTAGAAGAGGTTATGAGGGTCAAGTGGTGAAGACATTATTTCGGCCTAGCTAAAGGCAATCTGGCAAATGTAAAACTGCTGTCAGAGAAAAACCATTGTTCTACCGTAACAAAAATTCTGTTGAACTGTTAATTTAAATTTGTTTAAGATGGATCGAATCCACTTCATGCTTGCAAGATTCACTATATATATATATATATAAGAGGATAATTTTATAACTTCGTTAAACCGAAAAGCAGTTTTGTTAAACCGAAGAACAAAATAAAAAATAAAAATAGCACTGCAGCTGGAAGTGCTCAGGTGACACCGAAGCGAAAGGAGAAATAAATTGATAGATATAATGAATAAACACTTCAATCGGTCAAAACAACTTTATATCATTCCCAAATTATCAAAAATCGAATATTAATATATATTAAAACAATAGGGCATCCAATGGTAAAACCCAACAGTATGAAATATACACTTATACACGAATAAAAGGTGATAAAACCTAAAAGGGTAATACGAGTGAAGTTGAATGAAGAAAAATATATAGTTGAAACGACCGTAGAGATGGGCTTGAATGGATTCTGTCCTGGTTACCTTTCACTTTATTTTTTATATTTATACTCTTGTATTTTTATATATTTATATTATTCTAGCTCCATTGCCCTAAATTTTTAGTCGCCTTTATTATGCTTTAATTTATTCCAGATATTTTTCTTCATCCGACTTCACTCGTGTTACTCTTTTAGGTTTTATCACCTTTTATTCGTGTATAAGTGTATATTTCATACTGTTGGGTTTAACCATTGGGTTCCCTATTGTTTAATATATATTTATATTTGATTTTTGATAATTTGGGAATGATATAAAGTTGCTTTGACCGATTGGAGTGTTTATTCATTATACCTTTCAATTTATATATATATATATATATATATATATATATATATATATGTATATATGCATGTGTGTGTATGTATGTATGTATGTGTGTATATATGTATGTATATATGTATATGTGTATCTATGTATATATATATATATATCATCATCATCATCGTTTAACGTCCGCTTTCCATGCTAGCATGGGTTGGACGATTTGACTGAGGACTGGTGAAACCGGATGGCAACACCAGGCTCCAATCTAATTTGGCAGAGTTTCTACAGCTGGATGCCCTTCCTAACGCCAACCACTCAGAGAGTGTAGTGGGTGCTTTTACGTGTCACCCGCACGAAAACGGCCACGCTCGAAATGGTGTCTTTTATGTGCCACCCGCACAAGCCAGTCCAGGGGCACTGGCAACGATCTCACTCGAAAATCCTACGGGACCCAGTCAGGCGGTACTGGCAATGGCCACGCTCAAAATGGTGCATCTCATGTGCCACCCGCACAAAAGCCAGTCCAGGGGCACTGGCAACGATCTTACTTGGCTTGCCGGGTCTTCTCACGCACAGCACATTTCCAAAGGTCTCAGTCAGTAGTCATCGCCTCGGTGAGGCCCAATGTACGAAGGTCTTGCCTCACCACCTCAGCCCAGGTCTTCCTGGGCCTACCTCTTCCACGGGTTCCCTCAACTGTTAGGGTGTGGCACTTTTTCACGCAGCTATCCTCATCCATTCTCACCACATGTCCATACCAGCGCAATCGTCTCTCTTGCACACCACAACTGATGCTTCTAATGTTCAGCTTTTCTCTCAAGATACTTACACTCTGACGGGTATTCACATTGACATTACACATCCAACGGAGCATACTGGCTTCATTCCTTGCGAGCTTACGTATGTCCTCAGCAGTTACAGCCCATGTTTCACTGCCATGTAGCATGGCTGTTCGTACGCATGCGTCATACATATATGTATATATGCATATGTGTATATACATATGTATGTATATATGCATGTGTCTATATGTATATATGCATGTGTGTCTATATGTATATATGTGGGAGAATATACGAAAAAACAACAACAGATGAGGACAGGTGGTGTAAATAACAAAAGGATGTATTAGTATGACGCTCGGGAATACGGAAAGTCTTTGACGTTTCGAGCTACGCTCGTCAACAGAAAGAATACGGAGACAAGGAGAAAAACACGGAGAAAAAAAAATTGAATAGTGTTCAGTCAATGGTCAATCATAATAATGGCTTATCATAATATATGCATGTGTATGTATATATATATATATATGTATATCCTGGTGTATGTCCTGGTGTCACATGAAAGGCACTTGTGTTGGTGCCACGTAGAAAGTGCCAGTGCTGCTGCCATGTAAAAAATACCTGTGCTGATTTCACATATAATGCACTGGTGTAGGTACCATGTAAAAAGTACCCAGTACACTGTAGAGTATTGTCATTAGGATGGGCACCCAGCCATAGAAACCATGCCAGAACAGACAATGGAAGCCTGATGATGATATCTGCTTGATTAGGGTTGTCTAAGGCCTAAACAACTTCATTTAGTTTTTATTTTACTTGTGGGAGAATATTCAGTGTCAGGCAAATGAAAACTGAAGTTGCAGTCTTCAACTTATTTACGTAACCAATAAACTGTCTTGCACATTGAAGGAAAATATTTCATTGGCTAATGATGATTTCATTTAAACATTTACGATATGAGCTGCTGAATGTAATCTGATCAACGAAGGTCAGTTTTTAAATTAGTAACGTAGAACATTTGTGTCATTTTTAAGTTTAGAAAACAGTCTAAATAGCCTTGTGAGTCATTAAATTGCTCGAGTCAGAAACAGCTTGGACACTCAAACAGCTATAAATGGAAGATATTTTCCTATCAGGGCTACAATTTGCTGTACACCTACCTCTTTAATTGCTGTTTGCTAGTACTGGGTAAATACTATGTAATCTTTAGCTGGTGATGGAAAGAGAATCACTAAGTCATTTTAACTTTTGTAATGTATGCCTGATATTTTTTTTTTAATGTATGTATTTGTTTATTGTAAGTGAATGGAAATTAAATAACATTTAGGTTTCTATGGTTACTGAATAAGTAAAATGTTAGAGTAAGATTTTTGGTTTGTGAGCACACACACACACACACACACACACACGTGTACTGTTTATGTATCTAAATATTCAATGAATATATGTGCTTATATAGTGAATGCGTGTGTATGTATGGAATTAAGTTATATAAGTGGGTTGACAGGGACTGGCGAGACAATTTTACAGAATGGACTGGATACTCTCTATGCAGTACCAGCAGTAGTGAGGTCACCAAGTAATAAGCAGGACAAGGTCCTTCAGCTGGGGGGGGGAGTAATATTGAGGGACAGAAAGACATGGCTACCTCAGATGGAGAGAGAGAGATGGTGAAGATGTGACAGGAGGGGGAAAAGGCTGAGAATTGGAGAAGCTAGGTGGCATATGTGAGGGACAATGGAGGGGAGGGAGAAACTGGTGGTGAGCATGGGTGGGTTGTGGGGCAGGGAGGCATTCATGGACATGGATTTTACACTGGTAGATCTTCTCAAGCAGAAGATATATATATATATATATACACACACACACACACACATATAAGGTTAAATTGTGTGTATGTATATATACGAAACTAAATTATTTATATATATACATATATATATATATATATATATATATATATATATATATATATATATATATATATATATATATATTTTTATATAAGGGCATTATTCTGTAGTAATGCCCTTATATAACTATAAATAATATTCTTGGGAATAAACAATGATGCTTTTTTTCCCTTATGAAATTTTTTACACACAATCTTCCTGATAAAATTCTTGTAAAAGATTTTTATCCCATTATTGAATTAATTAAATATATATATATATATATATAAGTAAATTATATGCATGCATGTATGTTTGAACATAATTTAATTGTATATTTTATATATATATAAATATAATTTTATTTTTTACTCTTGTTTCAGTTATGCATCAGAAATATTCTCAGTTGTTTTAGCTGTGGCTCACATTCCATCATGTTGTGCAGAGGTCTCCATTCTGTAGTCCAAAATTTAAAGAACTATACTTTAAGTAAATCTTTAATTTCCAATGGCAGAAGTCTTCCTTGTCTTTTGAAGACCCCTGCTACTGGTTATCGTCACTTTGTCACTTCCAGATCAAGAGAGAAAAATAGAATCCTGGTGAAAAAGAGTTTCTGGAGACAGAGGTCTGTTGCTGGAACAGCAGTTGGAATTGTGGTTTCATCAATTTATTATATGTCGCTTGATGAACCAGACAGACGGAAAATTAGGGTGTCGTTAGGTGCCTTTCAACGCCTCCTTAGGTATGTTTCATTATATGTATTACTGTCTTTTTTTTTCTAAATTTTCAAATTAATATTTGAAACAGTGGATTATCATCTTCATCATCATCATCATTTAATGTTTGTTTTCCAAGCTAGCATGCATTAGATGATTCAACAAGAGCTGGAGAACCCAAGAATTGCATCAAGCTCCAGTGTCTTCTTTGGCATGGTTTCTATAGCTGGATGCCCTTCCAAATACCAAACATTGGTTCATAGTTTAAGTCCTGTTGAAGGCAATTTTGTTTTTCCTCACCACCAATATTATTAAATGTCTGTGTTTCATGTTGGCATGGGTTGGATGGTATGAGAAGATCTAATGGGTCCAAGGAATACAGTTAGTTGCCGTTGGCACTGATTTGGCCTGGCACCCACTCTGAGCAGCCTCAAATTAGAGGACTCCAAACCTAGTTGGGTGAAGTTTTAAGTTTTAAATTAGTCTACCCAGGTCATATTTTTGCTGTAAGATCTGCAACACATATCTTGGAATATTCAATTCTAGTAAATTAGCTGAAACCTAAATGTTTGGATCTTAATTTTTTCTTTTCAAGAAACATACCAACTTTTCTAAGGAATATTTTTTTTTCTATTTAGCAAAGGACATTATAACTTTCTTAGGATTAAAATGTTATTTCATATCTAAAATCAAAATTTTAAATCTATGTTTAAGTTCTTTACTTTGTATCTTGGAAGAGTCATTATGCCAATAAGAAACACTCACACACCGATTCAATTGCATTTCTCTTTATATAAAAAAAGAAGTGAAATAGAGCCAATGCATGTATTTCTAATAGGCATAATAACCCTCCCAGTGTACAATAGAATTTGTTTCAACATACCATTTCACATCAAGAATCTTGCAAATCAAATACAAAAATGAGACATTCTTTATTGTTTTTTTTTTATATATTCAGTTACTGATTTGTTGCTATTTTTTTCTTATTCCAGATCTATTTACGTTGGGGCCCAAATATCTTTTCTATATACTTGGAGATTGTATGGGTTAGATCCAGACAGTGATGAATACAGAGAAGCCATGAAATATTGCCATCAAAAAGCAGCAGAATGTCTTAAAGATGGTTGCTTGCAGAATGGTGGCGTCTATGTGAAACTTGGTCAAGGTCTGGTATCGTTGAACCATCTGTTACCCACTGAATATATCACTGTATTAAGTTCCCTTCAGGATAGAGCATTGTACAGAGGTGTTAATGAGGTAAGCACAAGACTAGCTGAAATAAATGTTCTATACAACATATTGAAGCTGACACATAAGTAGGTCGGTAGATCATGAGCTGGAAGCATTTACCAGTATCTTATTTGATAGAATTCTTCACAATATTTGTTCCGTTTCTGCAGTCTTAGTTCAAAATTCCACAAAGGTCAACTTTGCCTTTTGTTCTTTTTGAGGTTGATAAAAAAAGGACCAATGCAGTGTGTTGGGTTGGGCAAAACCTTTTTGCATCTGTTCCAAGGCTTTGCTTTCTAACAGTAACACTGGTGCCAAGCTGAATTGGCCCAAGTTGACAGCCTTTCTCTGGGATAGAAATTGGTGATATTGAGAGGAGAGACTTGTATACATGGGCAACTATCAGTCTTCTTCAAAAAATCTTGCCCATGTCTACAAATGCATGGTTAACATTAACTGACAGAGACCCCATGATTTCTATTACACTGACACCTTTAACAAGTGTCTCCTACTATAACTCAAAGCCAAGGAAAGACTTCTGAATAGATTTGGATGATAGAAACTGAAAGCAGCCTGCATATATATATAGAGAGAGTGACCACCATCATATATATATATATATATATATATATATATATATATATATATAGATATAATTTTCCAATGGACCAGTCACTGGATAAGTTTGGCACAGAAATGTTGACATAGAGTGGTGAATAAATCGATATATCGAGTTTGAAGTCTCTGTCTCTTTTGAATATACAAATTTAAAAGTTAAAAACCTGATTATATATATATATATATATATATATATATATATATATATATATATATATATAATATATATATATATATATATATATATATATATATAATATATATATATATATATATATATAAATATATATATATATATATAACAACTGTTTTCCATGATGGCATAGGTGGACGATTTGACTGGGGGATGGCAAGCCAGGAGGCCGCACCAGGCTCCAATCTGATCTGACAATGTTTCTACAGCTGGATGCCCTTCCTAATGCCAATCACTCCAAGAGTGTAATGGGTGTTTTTTATGTGCCACCGGCATGGGAGCCAGTAAGGTGGCACTATCATTGGCCATGTTTGGATGGTACTTTTTACATGCTACCAGCACAGGAGACAGTTGGGGTAGGGGGGAGCTGGCATGAACCACGTTCGGATGGTGCTTTCTACGTGTCACTAGCATGGGGAGTCAGTCAAGCGGCTCTGGCAGTGACCCATGCATGAACGGTGTTTATTGCATGCCACCAGCACTGGCATTGGCCACAACTATAATTTCCATTTGATTGTAATTTGATTTGATTTTGATTTACTTGACTCAATAGGTCTCCTCAAGTATGGCATGTCGCTCGACGATCAAAGGTACTTTTTAAGTGGGCTGGTTATGTGACACTGGTGTAGGCTACAGCTGTGATCTCACTTTCCTTGCTGGGTCTTCTCAATCACAGTATATCTCCAGAGGTCTAGGTCTTTCGTCATTGCCTCTGTGAGGCCCATCGTTCGAAGGTCATGCTTCACCACCTCATCCCATGTCTTCCTGGGTCTCCCTCTTCCATGGGTTCCTTCCACTCCTCATCCATATGTAGCACGTGACCATACCAGCGCAGTTGTTTCTCTTGCATACCACATCTGATGCTTCTTATGTCCAATATTTCTCTCGGGGCGCTTACCCTCTGTCGTGTGTGCACACTGACATTACACATCCAGCGGATCATACTAGCTTCGTTTCTTTCGAGCCTACACATGTCTTTAGCAGTCGTGGCCCATGTTTCACTGCCATGTAGCATGGCAGTTTGCACACATGCATTGTACATTCTACCTATATATATATAGGGTTCTTTAGCTTCCAAAGCCTTCTTTTTTGGATTGGCCTGCTTCTTGGCATCCTTCTGGCCTCGAGTCTAAAGTCACTAATACCTAGTCTATGCTGGGGTGGCACATTCTTCACCAGGGAGGGTCTTTGTATTTAAGAGCAACCTTGCATCCTGCTGTCTGGTAAGGAGGAAATCAATCTGGCTAGCAGAGTCGCCTGATTGATAGGTTACCAGGTGGTTGTCTGGCTTCCTGAAGTTAGTGTTGCAGATTAATAGGTTGCATGCATCACAGAACTCCAGTAGCCTAGTTCCCACTTTGTTTCGGGAACCAATTCCCTGGCCTCCATGAACACCATGGAAGATACTGGGTTGCCGTCTGACATGCCCATTAAAATCTCCAGCTGCAAAGATAAGGTCGTTGCCACTCGTCTTTGAGGTGGCCTGTAGAAGGGTGTCATAAAAGTGGTCCTTCTGATTGTTTGGTAGCTATACTATTCTGCAGGACTAGCCTGAGCGTAAGCACTCTATCGCATACCCTGACTACCTCTATGACCTTATTGTTGAAGCATCTCTACAATCTTACTAGACTTACCTTTCAGTGTACCTACATTGACAGTGCCAACTCTAAAAACAAGGAAAGGAATGTGGGAGGAGGCACAGGGAGGGGAGTTGTTATTTAGTGCCTGTTTGTTTGATAGACATGCTGCATCTGTTCTCACTTTTGACCTGTCATCATTCAAACATTCAAGCGTATTAAAATTGTTGTCCCTGCTGGGGGTACGAGTCGGTGTTAGCGGTGTTGTAAGTTTAAGCATTATGGACATCATAAAAATGTAAATTTAAGCATTACTGGAGTTGCAGATATAAGTAAGTAAATCAATAAAGATAGATAAAGGAGGAGGAGAAGAAGAAGGAGGAGAGAGAGAGAGAGAGGAGAAGAATATGAATATCAATATTCCAATGTTAGATTACGTAGGTGTATTATATATATATATATATATATATATATATATATATATATATATACACACATATACAAGGAAGTACTGGAAAGTTCCTGGTTTTGGGTAAAAGAAAATACAGGAGGATCAGTTAACTATGATTTTATTTAATATATTCCCTTCTCAGATTCACACACTTATTGCAGTGACCTTTCAGTTTTTCTAAACTCTGTAAAATGGGGAAATATTACCTTGCTAGGAAATAGGTCAGGGTTGATGATAGGAATGGGTATCTGGCCATAGAAAATCTGCCTCTATAAATTTTGTCTGACTCATGGAAGTATGGAAAAGAGGACATTAAAACAAACAATGATTTAGCATTTCTTACACTATCTTGAAACATTCTATAAGAATTATTCAGACAAATAATATTTCTTTTAAGACAAAGCTTAAGTTTACATTATTATCATCTTCAACATAACCCTGTTTCAGTTGCTATTGTTACTTAACTTTATCTGATTACATTCTAGTTTTGTATGTAACAAAACTTTGATACTCATTTTTATTTCAGATCGAGCAATTATTTAAAGAAGATTTTAATGCAAGTCCTTACACCATGTTCAAATATTTTGAAAAGACACCTATTGCAGCTGCCAGTTTGGCTCAAGTACACAAAGCCATAACACACTCAGGGGAAGAAGTTGCAGTTAAGGTATATTTATATAAATTCATAAACATAATTAAGGGATCAGCAACAGTTGCTTCACCACATACCGAAGTTCAGAAATAGCAGCTAAAGTGCTGAAACTCCAACAGATAGCAATACTTGTTACTCACAAAGGCAAAACAAGAAGAAAAACCATGGTTAGTTTCGTTATTTTTTCTTCTTGTTTTGCCTTTGTGAGTTACAAGTATTGCTATCTGTTGGAGTTTCAGCACTTTAGCTGCTATTTCTGGACTTCAGTATGTGGTGAAGCAACTGTTGCTGATCCCTTAATTATGTTTATAAATGTATAAGAACTTTTAAATAAGTTCTTCACCGATAATGGTGTTTACATACCGAAGGACTTGGTAAAAATTATTAATTATTAATTTATTAATAAATTAATAAATTGATAATCCTTTACCCTTTTATTTGTAATATTTCTATAAATTGTTTATAACCCTTTTGATACCCAGTCGCTCAAGAGTGCTTCTGGTTCTATGGTACAAACTGCTTGTTTTAAAGTAATTTAAATGAAATCTCCCATCAAAATTTCATGTTAAATTTATGTTTCAAACACCAGCTTAATAACGACAAAGATTTTTTAGTAAATTCTTCATTGTCTTCAAAATTAATAAAAACTAGTGGAGTGTATTTCAACAGAAATATGGTAACAAAAGAGTTAAACAAGTGATAAATACATTATAATATATTATATGTATATATTATACCGGTAGTGTTTGTATTGAAATTTTTGTTTTATTTTAATTCATTGCTTACACAGAGGTTAAGCCCTTTTTGATACCAAGTCGTTCAAGATGTCATCTGGTTCTATGATATAAACTTCCTGTTTCAAAGTAATCTAAATTAAATTTTCTGTCAAAATTTCATGTTCCAAACACCAGATTAATAATGACAAAGGTATTTTACAAAATTCTTCATTATTTTTCAAAATTAATTAAAACTAAAGGAGTGTAATTTCAAGTAAAGTATGTTAATGAAACAGTTAAGGCTCTTACGTTTTCTCAAACCAAATTATTTGATATAGCTATTACTGTTCACATGTAGGGGCAGGCATTACTGTGTGGTTAAGAAGCTTGCTTTGTAATCAAATGGTTTTGGATTCAGTTCTACTGCATAGTACCTTTGGCGAGTGTCTTCTATGGACTTGGGCTGATCAATGCCTTGTGAGTGAATTTGGCAAATGAAAACTGTGTGGAAGCCTGTTGTGTGTCTTTATATCTGTGTTTGTTCTGCTACACTCTTTGACAACTGGTGTTGGTTTGCTTATATTACCTGTAGCCTAGTAGCTTGGCAAAAAAGATTGATAGAATAAGTACTATACTTTAAAAAACTCAGAAAAAAATTTAAGTACTGAGGGTCCATTTGTTCAGCTAAAACCTCTCAAGGTAGTGCCCTAGCATGGCCACATTCCAATGACTAAAATAAAAGATAAGAAATGTAAGCTATTATCAAATTAGTGCTAACCTGTGGTGACATTAATTATTTAATCATGGTTATCTACAAGTATGTGTGTGTGTGTGTGTGTGTGTGTGTGAGGTGATACATTGCCTTGTTTGGTTGGTTAAAATTGTTGACATCACATTTTCATTCATCATCATCATCATCATCGTTTAACGTCCGCTTTCCATGCTAGCATGGGTTGGACGATTTGACTGAGGACTGGTGAAACCGGATGGCAACACCAGGCTCCAGTCTGATTTGGCAGAGTTTCTACAGCTGGATGCCCTTCCTAACGCCAACCACTCAGAGAGTGTAGTGGGTGGTTTTACGTGTCACCCGCACGAAAACGGCCACGCTCGAAATGGTGTCTTTTATGTGCCACCCGCACAAGCCAGTCCAGGGGCACTGGCAACGATCTCGCTCTGCTATATATAAAAAAAACGAAACAAAACAAAAAAAAAACAAGCAAAATCTCTTTAATTCTGATGAGAGACAACTACAATTAAATAAAGGTTTGGCATGATTAACAAAATCATTTGGATATTATTTCAGGAATGTGTTGGGATAAGCAAATTTGAAAAACTGGTTTTAGTTACATGATATTTACTGCAATAATAACCATTTCTAATGTTTGACTCAAGGCTATACAATTTTGGCAATAGAAAACAATAGATTAAAGCAATCTTTGTACTCCGTTGGTACTCTATTTTGTTAATCCTGAAAGGATGAAAGGCAGAGTTTAGCTCAGCAGGATTTGAATTCAGAATGTAAGGAATCACCATCCATCATTTTGAATCCGAGTTTTGTCCCCTGTTAATGGGGGTGGCCGGATCTACCTCAGTGCCATAGCAACCGCCCTCACACCAGCTTATCTTGCCATCTTGCCTGGTTTGGGCATTCTCCCTTCTGAAGCCAACCCTCCCAATTTCCTCCTCCACTTGTCCCTTCCACATTTTCCTTGGTCTACCTCACTTTCGCTGCCCACTCACCTCAAACTCTAGCACCTTCCTCAGAACTTGCTCCTCATCCCTCCTCAACACATGCCCATACCACCGCACTCCATTCGCTCTTACCAGCCATTCCACTGATTCCTCCAACCCCAGCATTCCCATCAAGTCCTCACTCTTCCTCTTATCAGACAGCCTTATGCCACAGAATGTAAGGAATGATAATTAAATACCACAAGTGCTCTACTGATTCTTTCAAACACCAATAATTTGTTTTTCTAATTCTACTTTATGTGACATAAGGAAGTGCAGGTATGGCTAAGTGGTTAAGAATTTTGCTTCCCAGCCAAGTGGTTAGATTTAGTTCTACTGTGTGGCACTTTGGATACCTTGGGCAAGTGTCTTCTACTATAGTCCTGGCCTACAAAAGCCTTGGGAGTGGATTTTGTAGATGAAAACTTAAAGAAGTTCATCATATGTGTGTGTGTGTATGTATATGTGAGCATTTGTTTCTGTCACCTTGTCTTAATCCATTAGCATTTAAACTGACCATATCTGGCCCAAATATTCTACTTGTTTTATGTTCAAATTGGCCAGATCCAGCCTCTCACACTTTCCTGATAATGTTTTTCTTAAAATAAACAATCACTAATTTAAAACAAGGTGAATAAATAAGCATTTCATTGGACAGAATAATCTGAATGCTAAAGGGTTAATATTGTGCTTTGTGAAGAAATGGTCACACAAGTGGTGTCATTCATTCCCGACCTTCTGTGAAAAATATGTCTAGCTGTGGAAAAATTTTACTTTGCTCGGAAATCTCTGAAGGCTAGTGACAGGAGGAGCATCCAGCTGTAGAAATTCTGCCTCAACAAATTTCATCTAACCTATACAAGCATGGAAAAGTGGATGTTAAAACAATGATGTTGATAAGGAGGTGAAGAAATTCAGTTCCTAGTTAAGTGGTGATGTAGTAGTAGGTTCTACAGTATGTTTGGTGATATGGTTGGTGTTGTAGTGTTTGTGGTAATGCAGTAGGTGTTTTGGTGTAGCTGATGGTATGATGTCTATAGAGATGTGGTGGTGTGTGCTACAGTGCCTATAATGATGTTGAGGTAGCCACTGTGGAGTTCTCATTGGAATTGTTTTGCTTATTGTTGTAATATAACCAGGAAAAACATGAACGTCACATGATTACATATCTCCACCCCTGTAAATACAAAGATATATTTTTTTTACCACAAAATATTATAATTTATAATATTGAGAAAACATTTATATATTTAACCTTTTTAATACTAACCTGCCTAAGACTGTTTCTGGTACTATGATACAAACTTGCTATTTTAAAGTGATTTAATTCAAATTAAAACCTTCCTTCAAAATTTCATGTTGATTTATCTTTTGAACACCAGCTTAATAATGATAAAGTTTTTTTACTAAGTTCTTTGTTATTTTAAAAAATAATTGAAACAGGCAGTTTATTCCAACAAAAATATAGTAATGAAAAAATTAAAGCGATCTAAATGCAAACCAGCCATCAAAATTTCATGATAATTTATATTCAAAACACAGAGTTAATAATGATAAAGTTATTTTCACTAAATTTTTCAGTGATTTCGAAATAATCTGAAACAATGACAGTATATTTCAACAGAAACATGGTAATAAAAAGGATAATTAGTTACTTTTTATGAATGTTTTTTGACCTGAGATTTCGTTAAACTCTCTTAAAATTTTCTTTTGACTATTGTTCTTGGATTAAAAGTATTAATGTTTCTTGTTCTGCTGTTTTTTTTGTTTTTTTTTCAGATCCAATATATTGATCTTCATGATCGATTTTTTGGGGACATTCTGACTTGTGAAATCATATTAAAGTTGATTGAATGGGTTCATCCAAATTTTGGCTTTGGATGGGTATTACAGGTATGTTAAACTATACATTTGCTTTGCTATATGGGTGCAAGATGGTTGTGCGGTTAAGTAGTTTGTTTACCAATCGTGTAGGTTTGGGTTCAGTCCTACTACAGGCAACTTGGGCAAGTGTCTTCTGCTATAACCCCAGGTTAACTAAAATCTTGTGTGTGGATTTGGTAGACAGAAACTAAAAGAAGCATATTTGTGTGTGTACACAGATATGTACATAAATACATATACATATGTGTATGTATATGTACATGCCTCATTGCCTCAACATATTCATCCAGCTCATTCAAGTATAGAAAAATGGATGTAAAATGAACAAAGAAATGATTGATATTGTCTTACAGTATGTTGTCGGTATCATGTAACTGGCACCTGTGCTGGTGGCATGTAAAAAGCACCTTTGGAACATTGGGCCTCACAGAGGCAATGTGGCTGATGCCAGTGTTGTGTAACTAGCACCTGTGCCTGTGGTATGTAAAAAGCACTTTTCGAGTGTTAGGCTTCATGGAGGCAATGACAAATGACCAAGGCCTTTGGCAATATGCTGTGCTTGAGAAGAAAACCCATCAAGCCAAGTGAAACCATAACTGTGGCCTCTGCCAGTGCAGCATAATCTGCCCACTTAAGAGTACCCTTCAATAATTGGGCAATAAACTGCACTTGCGAAGACCTGTTAAGGCAAGTGAAATTGTTGTCAAGGCCGATGACAGTACTGCCTGATTGGCACCTGTGCCAGTAGCATGTTAAAAGCACCATTCGAGCATGATTGTTGCCAGTGCCACCTGACTGGCTCCTGTGCTGGTGGCACATAAAAAGCACCATTTGAGCATGATCTTTGCCAGTGTTGCCTGACTGGCTCCTGTACCAGTGGCACGTAAAAAACATCATTCGAGCATGGTCGTTGCCAGTCCCGCCTGACTGGCTCCTGTGCAGCTGGCATGTAAAAAGCATCATTTGAGCGCGGTCGATGCTGTAAAGACAGACAAAATACCACTAAGCATTTCACCTAATGTTTCTTCCAGCTTGCCACCTTATATTACAACTCAGGCTGCATTAACAGCAGTCTTATATTAAATAGTACATGGTCAAGGATTTTTAGTTTAAATCATTAATTTTTTTTTGTATATCAAACCTGTCTGTTTATGTGTATTTTTATCTTTTAATCTCCCCCACCACCAACAATAACAACAAATTTGTACACCTGTAAATTTTAGTTATTGGCTCTCAAACCCTGCTTATTGTTTGCATGTTGGACCTTACCATTTGGCAATCAATAAATTTAAAATTTTCAGATTTGTAAATTTACTGTTACTAGGTACTGCTGTCTCCTCTTCCCACCACCTCCTCCTGGCCTGCAGGACTACTCTCTTCTTTCTTTCGTTCCAAAATTTAATTAAAAAAAAAAATTTCTTTTTGATTCTGTAGGAGTTGAAATCTACTTTGGCTGAAGAACTTGACTTCATAAATGAAGCTCGGAATGGTGAAAAATGTGCTGAAGATCTCAAACATCTAAAGTATGTGCATGTACCAGTGATTGATTGGAGTTCAACCAGCAAGGTTTGATTTTTTTTCTTTCATGACAAGGAGACACAAACATGTGTAATGCACATACACACACACACACAACAACACACATACATGCATCAAAAGAATCAGTGGTTAAGCCTTTTACTGCAGAAACTAGATACGTGGGAGTGCTGAAAAGTTCCTGGCTTTGGGTAAAATAAAAATACAGAAGGATCAGTTAATTATGATTTTATTCAACATATTCCCCTCTCAGATTCACAGCTTATTACAGCAGTCCTTCAGTTTTTCTAAGTTCTGTAAAAGAACTCGGAAGGTTTGGCCTCCAACCAGGCCTTTCGTGATACCCTTAAAGCCAGGATCTATTCTAAATTACATTACCCTTAACAACAGCAGTTTTATATACCAATTTGTCTTTTGTTGTGGAATGTTGTTTTGAAACTATTTTCTGTTGAGATATTTGAAGCTTATTGGAGACAGTGTGACTTGCAGAAAAGACCAGTTCTTTTCTTTGCTAGATATTTAACATAATTAATGAAAAATAAATAACCATGAAATTTAATTTCAGAGTGAAAGGATTAAGCAATACAATCTAATTTTGTTGTTTTCTCCTCCTCTATCTAGAGAGTTCTAACTACAGAGTTCATTGATGGATGTAAGATAACTGATATTGAAAGAATACAAGAAATGGGACTTTTTCCAAAGGATGTATGTAATTTTATTATTTTTAGTTTGATTATTTTTCTTTATGTTTTAGTTTCTCTTTTTCTTGAAAATTATGGATTAAACCAAGGTTTTAATGTAAATGATATTGAATAATATAAGCATAAATTGGATTGGATTTCCTATGTTCAGTTTACTGCAGGATGAAGGCCTCAACATGTTCTCTCAACCAACCATGGTCTGATGTGGAGGCTGTGAATTTGAGCTTGAGATCATAATAATTTGATATATATATATATATCAATGATTGACAAAAGAACAGGTGTTGTGTAAATGTTTCCATCAGTTTACAGTTGTTTCTGATATAAGATGCATTGCACTCAGAGGTGAGTGCTCATGCAGCATCTTATAGCTTCCTCAGAGCCATTTAATTGAAGTGTGTGTTTATTGCGGAAAGCATTTAAACACAGAGTTGGTTACATGTAGAATCATATATAATATTATACAGTTTGAGGCTGAATAAACCTGCCCAGAGACTATGCTAGTGGTACTAATATATTACAATAGTGCATTTAATCATATATATATATATATATAGGCGTAAGGGGAGTGAGGTGCTTATAGGTGCAGGTATGGCTGTTTGGTTAAAAAACTTTGTTTCCCAACCATATGGTTTTGGGTTTAGCCCTACTGTATGCCTTCCACTATAGTTCCAGGCTGGCCAAAGCATTGTGCATGGATCTGGTAGACAGAAGCTGAAACAAGCCTCTCTCTCTCCCTCTCACACACACACACACACATATATGTATGTATATGTGTCCCCCTGTTATTACTTTAGTCTCTCAACACCCAACACAAAGCCACCTCTCTCAATCCTGCACCCAATCTCAGTCGAGGAGTTTTGGTAACTTCATTAGTGCTTGTTTCATGGAAAAAGCACTCAGTACACTTTGTAATGTAGTTGGAATTAGGAAGGGCATCCAGCCACAGAAACCATATTAAAGCAGATACTAGAGCTCACTGCAGTACTCTGGCTTATCAGATCCTGTTGAACCTCCTAGCCCTTGCCAACATGGAAGATGGATGTTAAAGGATAATGATGATGATAAATTGCACTTTAATCTTTAATCTGAATTATGTGTTTAGATATTTGAAAAGACAATTGTCACAGCATCTCACTGTATGTTTAATTATTACCTGTTAATAAAATTTCAGATCAATCGAAAGCTCATTAACTGCTTCTCCGATCAGATATTCCGCAGTGGTTTTGTGCATGGGGATCCTCATCCAGGAAACGGTAAGAGCGAACTGGGAATTTATGACTGTCTGTCTGTCTATCATCATCATCATCATCATCATCATCATCATCATCATCATCACCACTGTTATCATTATCATCACTAGCACCACCACCATCACTCGTTGCCATCATCCCCACCACCACCACCACCACCACCACCATTGACTTAATAAAACATTCCCACAGTGAATTATTAAGCACTTTGAAGAAACTAGTATTAATGCGAACTATTCTTATAGTTTGAATGGCTTTTAAAATTACAGCAGTAGAGAACAAGAAAGCTAGAGTATATGTCTTAAAGTTTTTAGCTTCATCATTTTAATCTATGTTCAAATGCTGCTTGGTCTACTTGGATGGATAATATAAGTAAATACTTGACATGTCCTGTAGTAGATGCAGCTGAATATAAAACTCTCTTATATGCACATGGTAGTCTAGTACCAATCACTAGCATAGCTAGAGTATGTGCTGCCTGGAGTGGTCCTGCCGTTTGCTGGCCCCCAGATCATACAAAAAACATATTGTCTACAGCAGACCCAAAAGTGTTGCCCCTTTAAAAGTGCTGCCCGGGGCAAACTGCTCCCCTGCCCAGCTATGCTAGTGGTACTAATATATTACAGTAGTGCACTTAATTTTATGTATCTCTGTTCAAATATCATTTGAGAGTAGACACACAAGATTATTTACCAAAGTGTTTCTGGACTAGTTCTGTAGTGTGCCAACAGATGGCAGCACATGGTTGTGTGCACATTGAGAGGTAGCTGTGACCTTCATAAGGCAGTGTGCTGAGTGACATTGCAGTGTTTACTTCACAAGTTGTGAAATTTGAGTTTTTGTGATCACATGTATGCCGTAGTCTGCGATTTTGTCATGGACTGAAAGTTGGAACAAAGAGCCAATGTGAAATTTGGTGTTAAACTTGGGAAGTCTGCTACAGAGACATTGTGCATGCTTCAAAGACAAAGCAGCAGTTGTCACAATGGAATAGCCTTTCATATGCATGACTGAAGAAGGCATGACAGAGCCACACCTCAATCAAAAGCATGCTAATGGATTTTTTTAACATCTGTGGTATTGTGCATCAAGAATTTATCCTCCAGGGCCAGACTGTCAATCGAGATTTCTACTGTGATGTTTTGAAGTGTTTGAGGGAGGACATTCGGTAAAAGCGACCGGATCGGTGGAGTGCAAAGAATTGGATTCTTCATGATGACAATGCCTGTTACCAAGCTCTCCTCACTTGTGAGTTTCTCACCAAAATCAACATGGTATTGCTTCCACACCTGCCCTATTCACAAGATTTAGCACCTACAGACTTCCATCTCTTCCCCAAAATGAAAATACAGCTCAAAGGTCACTGTTTTAACACCGTTGTCAAACTCAAGAGTGAATCACATAAGGTCTTTGACTCACTTACAGAAAACGTCTAGGCCAGATTCCAAAAGTGGCAGGAATGCTGGGACTGGTGTAGTGCTGTGCAAAGTGACTCTTTCGAAGGAGAAGATGATAAAACTTAGGTAAATAAGTTATTTTTTATTAAATATAACTAGTCTGGGAACATTTTGATAGCACCTCAATATATAGAATATAGACATAAGAACTTGAGAATTATTATTATTATTATTATTATTGTGAGGGCATATGGCCTAGTGGTTTGAGTGTTGCACTCCCGATCACAAGATCGTGGTATTTATCAAACTTAATATTTTATTCTGTAAATATTAATTGGCTGTATAAGTCATTAGTGGTTTTTATTAATTAGCTGAACCTTCTTACATTGGTCTATAAATGTTTATTTGCAGTGTTTGTTCGGAAAGGGAAGAAAGGACAGGGAGAACTTGTAATTCTGGATCATGGTCTCTATAATCAGTTAAAAGAGGATGAACGTCTTGCACTTTGTGGGATTTTCAAGGCCATAGTGTTAAAGGATGAAGCTGGCATGCAAGAGTATTCCAGACTTTTGGGAGTCTCAAGTGAGTATATTTCTGAGAATAAATGTTTGCTACTTATCACCTCCCCTTTCTTCCTGAGCCACTTTGATTTCTTATCATCTTCTCCTGAACTAAGGTTCACTGTTGACCATGCCTCCACCCCTGTTTACCATTCACTGTCATCCCTAACCATCTGTCACTCTTGCAGGCTTACTTGTCCACCCTTTCTAATCTTCTGCCACAACAGAGCATCTCTAACTTAAAGCAGGGTTGAATATTTGTTTTTTGCTAGTTTATATTCTTTTTATTTGTATAGTATTCTGTGATGTATACAAGCGTACAGTCATATTCATATTGGTTATGAATGATATCATTGGATCATAGGATACATGTGTTTCTGCATTGTAACACTTCACCTGCTATGAATGCCAAACCAGTCATTTATAGCCCTGTAAGTTGAATAAAATATATTTAACATGTTTATATATACTTGGTTGTGGGGAAACCATTCACTGCAGAAATTATCTCAGAAGAAAATTCTCCTCATAGACAGTATGTGGGAAAACATCATTTGGCTATGAATGATGCTATTAGATCATAAGACAAATGAGTTTCTGCATCGTTGCACTTCAGCTACAAATACCAAATCAGTCGCTTACAGCCCTGTAAGAACAGCTCAGCAAATAGTATATCTGATGGTATGTCCAAAGCTTAGTCAAAGTGGAATAAAGTAACTGGAGGCACACAAAGCGATGTTGAATGAAATATATACACATACGATTGTTTTTAACACCTTTGTGTACACTTAAACATGAAAAGACCTTTCTCTATGAAAGTAGTCTTAGGTGAAAATTCTCTTAATAAACAAGGTGTATAGGAAGACACATTATTGGGCTGTGACTGATGTCATTGCATTGTAATGATATAGTATTTATAATTATATCACAATGAGATGCTTTGATATTTCTTAGTAAAAAAAATAAAAACCAATGTAATTTTTTTTTTAGATCATGCTGTATTCTGTGAGATTCTTGTTCAAAGGCCTGTTGTGAGAAATTCCATTCGCCTTCCAAGCAGGATGACCCCAGAAGACATAGATGAAATGAAAACAAATGTTGTCCATCATTTTGATGAGATTATGCAAGTCTTGAAAGAAATGCCATGTACCTTAATCTTAGTCATCAGGTTTGTCTAAAGAATTAATTTTCTGTTTGTATTTATATTTTTGTTGATTTTTTTTGATATGCCAGGTCTTCCTGGGCCTGCCTCTTCTAGGGTTCCCTCAACCGCTAGGGTGTGGCACTTTTTCACACAGCTATCCTCATCCATTCTCACCACATGTCCATACCAGTGCAATCGTCTCTCTTGCACACCACAACTGATGGTTCTTAGGTTCAACTTTTCTCTCAAGGTACTTACACTCTGTTGGGTATGCACACTGACATTACACATCAATCGGAGCATACTGGCTTCATTCCTTGCGAGCCTACGCATGTCCTCAGCAGTCACAGCCCATGTTTCACTGCCATGAAGCATGGCTGTTTGTACACATGCCTCATACAGTCTGCTTTTTACTCTGAGTGAGAGGCCCCTTGTCACCAGCAGACCCTTTTGCTGAACTGCTACGTTACAAGGGCATGAACATACTTACATTGGTTGTCAAGCAGTGGTAGGGGACAAAACAGGCACAAGGACACACGCGTATATATGACAGGCTTCTATTCAGTATCTGTCTACCAAATCCTCTCACAAGGGTTTGGTTGGCAAGGGTTATAGTAGAAGACACTTGCCCAAGGTGCCACAGAATGGGACTGAACACACAACCATGTGGTTTAGGAAGCAAACATCTTACCACACAGCCACACCTGCACCTTATTATGAAGTTCTTAAAATTTCTTGTGTTTAGTAATAATATATAAGACCACTTCATACTAAGCAAATACTAAGTTGGTTAAATAATGTTCTTCCTTTTAGAAACTTAAACACTATTCGTGCTATTACAAGAAATCTTGGTGACAAAGTTGACCGATACACAATAATGGTCCAAAGGTGAGTATTTGTTTTTTATTTTTTGTTGGTTTTTGTATTCATGGTTTATATATGTATGTGTGTGTGTGTGTGTGTGTATATATATATATATATATATATATATATATATATATATATAAATACACACTCACACACAAACACTTCAATGTATATAGACATAAACACGTATACTTAAATAGATTTACATACATGTATACATACATGCATTCATCCTTTTATACACACACACACACACACACACACACATTAATCAGAGTGTACAGAATCATATATCCATTATGGTCAATCTTACCAATCGTGGTTCAACAGAGTGTTAGGTAACAATCTGATTATGTAACCCTGCACTCATCAGAGGTAGCCGTTATGGAATGAAATATGGGCTTCTTTCAGTTCCTGTTTACTAGATCTACTTGCTCACAATATTCTGGTCAGCCTGAGGCTATAGCAGAACACACTTGAAGCTTTAGACTGAACCTGGAACCAAGTGGTTGCGAAGCAAACCTCTTACCACACAGCCATTCCTGTGCCCACCCCCAAATATGCTTACACATACACACACATATATATAGGTACCAGCTTACCCATGAATGTACTCCTTAATTCACCTGAAATTACAGTTACCAATCAACTTGTATTTCTCTTAATATCCACATTTAATTAAAACTTTTCTAAAGATCTACCCCAACCATCATTTACCCATCTTCCTCTCCCCCTGTTGCCATTGTTGCTCTCTGAGCAGAGCACTATATTCTACATTACCTCAACTAATGCTCTTTAATTCTGGGTTCAGCACCTGATCCAATAAACTTATGATCAAAGGTGTCCCAGATGTAACCATCCATCGTAGCTTTTTAATTTTTCTTAGAGTACATGTATTAAAGACTAGAGATTAGGAGCCTTCAAACTTTTCTTTTGTTACATTTATTCAAACCCAAGAGAATCCCTCTCAACGCATGGTTATGATGCTCACTCATTACTTCTGCTCATGATCAAAGATGTGCATATTATCAGCCACTAAGCGGACGTTAAATGATGATGAGTTTGTTTTATTTCTCATATTTTAGGTCTGTGTCTGCAATCTGTGATACAAATGAACATACTCTCCTAACCAAGATCAAATCAACATTTCAGCTCTTCATGTTCGAATTATTTATAAGGTAATGAAAAATTTTGTCTTCACAGCCATCTCGTGTAATTTTCTTTGAATTTAGATTTATTTTTATTTATTTCTTGTATCTTCTGTCATATTGAAAATACAGAACATATTTCAAATTATTCTAATTGTATTGAATTTTTTAGTTCATTATTAATTTGTAAAAGAAAATTCATCTAAGTTTGGGTGAGATTTTTAAGGTAAATTAATATCCAGGTTAATAGTTTGCAGGTAAGATGTTAGATATGGAAAAAAAAAAGGCTGTTGGGGGATCTCAAAAGTATTGCAGTTTTGGAGTGAAAGGATTTGGTAAAGTGTTCAGTTCCAGTTAAGTACAGCTAATAATCTTTTCTAGGTACAAGGCCTGAAATTTTGAGAGATGGGGTTATTTGATTACATTGACCCCAATGCTCAACTGGTGCTTATTTTATCAAGCTTGAAAGGATGAAAGGCAAAGCTGACCTTAGCAGAATTTGAACACAGACTGTAAAGCCATAAAAAATGCTGCTAAGCATTTTGCCCAGCATGCTACCAATTCTGCCACCTCCCTGCCTTAATAATAATAATAATAATTTCAAATGTTGACACAAGGCCAGCAATTTTGGGGGACAAGGTAAATTGATTACATTGACCCCGGTGCTCAACTGGTACTCATTTTATCTATTGTGAATGGATGAAAGGCAAAGTTGACCTTGGCAGCATTTGAACTCAATGTTAAGATGGACAAAATGCCACTAAGCATTTTGCTCGGCATGCTAATGATTCTATTGGCTTACTGCCTTAATAACAATAGTAATAATCTTTTCTACTATAAGCCCAAGGCCTGAAATTTTGGGGGCTAGTTGATTACATTGGCTTGAATGCTCAACTGGTACTTATTTCATTGACTCCAAAAAGATAAAAGGCAAAGTCAACTTTGGTGAAATTTGAACTCAGAAAGTAAAGACAGATGAAATTGCTGTTAATCATTTTGTCTGATATGCTAACGTTTCTGCCAGTTTGGTGCCTTAAGCATAACTAATAATAATCCTTTCTACTAAAGGCACAAGGCCTAAAATTTTTGGGGAGGGGACTAGTTGATTACATCAACTTCATTGTTTCACTGGTGTCGATGTAATTGACTAGTCCCCTCCCCAAAAATTTCAGGCCTTGTAGAAAGGATTATTAAGCTGTGCTTAAGACAGCAAACTTAAGTACAACTAATAATAGTAACAATAACAAACTATATTACTTTATCAATCAGTGACCTTCGTTTTCATTTATAGCATTGGAAAACACAAATTTTGATTATCAATTACATTTCTTTAATTAGTAATAATAATTAACGAAGTTTATTACTTTACCAATTCATTTACAGCATTGAAAACCTCAAACTTTGGTTTGCATTCACATATCTCCGATTCCTCTACTTTCTGGGATTGCATCCAGAATATCAGGAACTTACAGAACTTATTAATACTCAAAGAAAAAGGTGAGATTTCAAAGCTTACTCAACAATTCCCTATTTATTAAAGGGTCATTTTTCCTGTAGGATCTCTTCTCTATGATTTGTCAGGATTTCTCTACTTTAACTCTTTAGCATTCAAATTACTTTGTCAAATGTAATGCTTACTTATTTCCATTTTTTATAATTGATCATAGTAAAATTGATCATTATTTTGTAGCTTCAAGATTTTAATGATGTGATTATGTATTTTTAGAATAACATTGTAGGGTACATGTGAAAGGCCAGATCTGTCTGTCTTGAACATAAAACAGGTAGAGTATTTGGGCTGGTGAAGGCACATGGCTCAGTGGTTAGAGCATTGGGCTCACAATCATGAGATAGTGAGTTTGATTATCAGCCTGGGCTGTGTGTTATATTCTTGAGCAAGACACTTTATTTCACATTGCTCCAGTTCATTCAGCTGTAGAAATGAGTTGCAACGTCACTAGTGCCAAGCTGTATTGGCCTTTGCCTTTCCCTTGGATAACATCGGTAGTGTGGAGGGAGGGGAAGCTGGTATGCATGATTGACTGCTGGTCTTCCATAAACAATCTTGCACTAACCACTATGTCTAGTCCCTTCTTTCCCAGAACGTTGTCCCACTGCAATCTTCCCTTGTGGCTCATGTCTTTCCCACCAATTTATAAGGAAAACTACTGGTATCGATCTCACCAACCTTGGAGAGTTAGCAATATTTTTCCTCTAGACTCTGCAAGAAATATAAGCAAAACGTCCAACCTAAAACTCAAATCTCCTAGTAAACACCTCAAGATATTTTATACAAATTACAATAGTAGAACCCCTAATAAGTTCAACTGTGAAATTCCATTTTGTTTATAGTACAGTTATCTGCCCTTAACTTATTACAAGATGCAATTTTACTTGGCTACAAATTTAGAATTTTATACCTACCTAATTGGAATCATTATTAGTTAAGTCAAACAAGCAGATTAAGTTCACATTGGATTATAATCTGTGAGTGCTCATTTTTTTCTTTCTTTTAGTTTCAAGTCCTCCTGCACTGCTCAATGCATTGGAGGGCAAGCTTCCTCCTCTGAGTTTAGTTGGCTGCCTGTCTTACACATAATGTTGACTATCTTCTGGTCATCTTGAAATGTCTGCCACCAAATAATATTTGGCCTGCTCGCAGGCAATACCCAAGCCTTGGCTGTTTTACAAGTGTCATTGATTGGTTAATCATTGAACGTGGCCAGCCAGGTGCAATTGGTGCTCTGCTACAATGTCTTGTAGTGGTTATGACATTGCTCTTTTCAGAATCCTCTCATTTGTGACACAGTCCTGACAGTTGACCCATAAGATCTTTCTGAGGCATATTTGATAGAATATATTTAGTTCTTCTATCTCTCCTTACTGTGTTCTTCCAAGTCTCGCTGGTAGAACAATTGAGTTAGAGATGAAATTTCTCAGTGTTCAATATTATGATTCCCAATAAAGTATTGGCTCAGTTTTCCTGTGTTAGCGCTAGAGTAAATTTGTTAGACTTATTTTGCGTTTACATTTACTCCAATAATTTGCTCATATCTCCATTGAAACCGGAATTGACTAAACTCCATTCCTCCAAAATTACTGATTGGCCTTGTGCTTAAATCAAAAACAATTATTTTCTTTTAAAATTAATTCTGTATATATATATATATTTTTTTTCTTTCAGATACGAAAACCTCTGAAACTCCAACAAACATCCAAGCCTCCAATTCTTGGACACATTCTAAAATTAAGGATGTATTTAGAACAACTCATTAAATTTTGTGTAAAAAATGAAGAAAAAGAAAAAAAGGAAATATGACTCTTTTTCCTGTCATAGCTTCATATTTGTAGCTTTTTTTACATGTCCGATATTGTTGCTTTAACATGATGTCATGTACTTCTGGATACCATCATCATTGTTGTCATTTTAAATCCTTTTGTTACCATATTTCTATTGAAATACGCTGCCTTTGTTTCAATTAATTTTGAAAACGACGAAGTAACTTTGTAATTATTAACCTGTTGTTTGGAACAGGAAATTTTGAAAGGTTTTAATTCAGATTACTTTAAACATGAAGCTTGTATCATAGAAGCAGAAGAGATCTCAAGCGGGTTGGTATCAAGAGAGTTCATGTCTACTTTTCCATGTTTCATTGAAGCAGATTTTCTATGGTAGGATGCCCTTCCTGTTACCAATCTTCACTGTATTTCTCCATGGTCAGACACGTTTTCACAGAAGATTGGAAACAAAGGACACCACTCGTTTCACAACTGTTGGACGATGTTAAGACAAAAACACCCACATATATCATCATTGTTTTAACATCCACTTTATCATGCTTGCAACAACCAGATGGCATTTATCGAGGTAGATTTTCTATGGTTGGGTGTCCTTCCTGTCATCAACCTTTACCTGTTTCCAAGCAAAATATTTCTCCACGGCCAGACATGTTTTTGCAGAATATTAGAAACGAATGACACTGCTTGTAATGACAATGACACTGATTTATAACAATCACCTGGTGTCAAGACAAGGAATTACAAACATACATATTTGATGGGTATAGAGAAATCTGTGCTTCTCCTGTTGTTTCAGCTTTTAAAATATTCATTTCAAACACATATTAAAGCAGTGGTTCTCAACTGGGGTCAATATAAGATTTTATTGTTAAAACTAAAGTACAATAAAATTGGTTATACGTCTACCATTCAAAAAAAAAAAAAAAAAAAAAAAAAATCAATTTTTTAAATACAATTCCTAATACTCTCTTTACTCTTTTACTTGTTTCAGTCATTTGACTGTGGCCATGCTGGAGCACCGCCTTTAGTCGAGCAAATCGACCCCAGGACTTATTCTTTGTAAGCCTAGTACTTATTCTATCAGTCACTTTAGCCAAACCGCTAAGTTACGGAGACGTAAACACACCAGCATCGGTTGTCAAGCGATGTTGGGGGGACAAACACAGACACACAAACACATATATATATATATATATATATATACACATACATACATATATACGACGGGCTTTCAGTTTCCGTCTATCAAATCCACTCACAAGGCTTTGGTCGGCCCGAGGCTATAGTAGAAGACACTTGCCCAAGGTGCCACGCAGTGGAACTGAACCCGGAACCATGTGGTTGGTATGCAAGCTACTTACCACACAGCCACTTCTACGCCTATTCAATGATAAAAATATAACGGATGTTTTTTAAACATTGAATGGCTATGGGGTTCCAGTAGCATAAAATAGGAAACAAAGGGGTCCATAGGCAAAAAATGGTTGAGATCCACTGCATTTTCCTTTTTTTGTCTGAGAAAATACTCATTGGCTATCTGCATCAAATTTCATATTTATTTAGATGTGCCAGTGCCGCGTGACTGGGTCCTATGCTGGTGGCACATACAAAGCACCATTCAAGCATGGTCGATGCCAGTACTGCCTGACTGGCCCTCATGCCAGTGGCACGTAAAAAGCACCCACTACACTCTTGGAGTGGTTGGCATTAGGAAGGGCATCCGGCTTTAGAAACCTTGCCAGATCAGATTGGAACCTGGTGTAGCCTTCTGGCTTGCCAGTCCTCAGTTAAACCGTCCAACCCATGACGACGATGATGTTGTACCTTGTGTATTTATATAAATTTTTTATGAGGGAATGGTTGATAGTAACTTCTACATGTTTCTTTGCTAGTTGCAAACTGGTTTTGCTGCCATTTGCTTGAAGTCTATCAGGAAAGTATGCCTTGACATGTATGATTTTTGTAAACAAAAGCCTTGTTCAAAGGATGTCATTTGTGTCCTGTTCTCCTAAACATGTCTAGATACTTTGCTATTCAGTAGACTGAGATTATTATCACATTTGCAAACAAGCGATGGGTTGGTGACAGCAAGAGCATCCAGCTGTAGATAATCTGTCCCCACATAATCTCATGAAAAAGTAGATGTTAAAATGTTGTTGTTGTTGATGGTAAGCTAATGAAAAATACAAAATTTTGTTTTTACTTCTGTGTGTAAATATGAAATGCACACACACATACACATATATCTTTTTTATACAAATGCAATATTATTTATATATGTGTATTGAAGTATATTTTGATAAAAAACGTTCTTGTAAGATAACCTTTATTTATAATTCCACTTACATGCAACTCTAAAACTAGATATTTATAAATAAAGTGAAACATAGCTTATGTGGTAATATATTGTGTATTTTTTTTCTTTGCTCATTTCTCTCTTCATTATCATCATTTTCCCCTATGTTGCTAGTCTGAGTTGTGTAAAGAGGACTCTATCTAGAAAGCTGAGCGTAGCTCATGTCATCAAAAGCGTTTTATAGCTGTGCTTAAGTTTACTTCACAGCTTTCTGGTTCCTGGTTCAATCTCATCCCACTGCACAATACCTCAAGCAAGTTTCTTCTAAGATAGCCTCATGTTGACTAATATTGTCTGAATGGAATTTGTCAGGCAGAAACTGTGTCAAGTCTGTCATATATATGTGTGTGTGTGGAATGTGCATGGCTTAGTGGTTAGGATATTTAGTTCACAATTGTAAGGGCATGAGTTCCTTTCCTGGTGGTGCATTGTGTCCTTGGGCAATTTGCAGATGTAGTCAATGGTGGATGAAAAATGCATGAGTTAAGGGAGAAAAGGGGGTAGTAGGAGATGTCTGACAGTGCAGAGCAGCAGAATAGTAATGATGAAGACAGGAGAAGGATGAGAGAGGGATGACCTGTTGTTGGGTTGGTTGCAGGAGTGTGTGTATATGGGGTTAGGGAAAGATGCTGATGTAGTACCTGCGGAAAGAGATCAATATAAAGTAAAATATCCAGTTGTGGACAATTCTGATAAGTCAGTTTTTAAAAAAAATAACAGCAAAGAACAAGAAACTTATTTTCTATATATATATTTTTTTAATACAGTTGTGATTAGTGTCCCCAAAATAACAAGACCCAACTGTTGAAATTAAAAAAAATAATAAAAATAATAATGAAAAAAATGACTGGTCATAATGTAACCCCACTGTCTCACTACACTTTTAAGAGGTTGATGTTTTTTCTTTCTTCTTCTCTGCCTCTGTTTTAGCCTCAGCTGCTTCATGTTTCTTAATTAACTCTTCTACATACGAAGCGGGAAGGATCTTGATTTTTGTTTCATCATTTTCGCGAGTGAGTTTAGCAATTTCAACTGTTAAATAGGGATAGGAAAAAAAAAAAAAAGAACCATGTTACTTATATAACAGTTTATTACAAAAAGTATGTTAAATGCATTAATGTTGTTGTTGGCACTCCGTCGCTTACGACGTCGAGGGTTCCAGTTGATCCGATCAACGGAACAGCCTGCTCGTGCAAGTGGCTGAGCACTCCACAGACATGTGTACCCTTAACGTAGTTCTTGGTGATATTCAGCGTGACACAGTGTGACAAGGCTGACCCTTTGAAATACAGGCACAACAGGAAGTAAGAGTGAGAGAAAGTTGTGGTGAAAGAGTATAGCAGGGTTCGCCATCCCCTGCCGGAGCCTCGTGGAGCTTTAGGTGTTTTCGCTCAATAAACACTCACAACGCCCGATCTGGGAATCGAAACTGCGATCCTATGACCGCGAGTCCGCTGCCCTAACCACTGGGCCATTGCGCCTCCACGCATAAATGTAATATTGAAATAAATAGAAATAATAGCAACTAAAACAACATTTTACTTTATAGAAATAAATAGAAATGACAGCAGCTAAGGCAACATGTTACTACATAAGAGTTTATTACATAAGGTTAGCTTTAGTGTATTAAACCCATTAGCATTTAAACTGGCCATATCAAGCCCAAGTATTTTATGATCAAACTGGCTTGATTCAGACTCTCAGATCTGTTTGACAATGTCATTCTAAAAGTAAACAACCATGTCATTGAAATATCAAAGCACTATGTCTTTAGAAGAATCTGAATAAATAACCATTACATTTGGTGGAATAATCTGAATGCTAAAGGGTTAATGTAGTATCAAAGTATATAGAAAAAAGAGCAGCTAACCAAGGTAACATGCTACTATATGAGTTTATTACGAAAGGTTATATTAGATGTATGAATGTTGCATCAAACTACACAAATAACAGCAACTAATTAAGGGCACATACATAATTTAAACAAGAAGTTCACATCACAGTACCATGTGTGGTCTTGATTGGGTTAAATTTATAATAAAAAAACAAGCATGCAATTCAAAGACTATAAATTCTTATAATTGACAAGTAAAAAAACAAACAAAAAAACCTTAAATCCTGCAAAATATATATATATATCATCATCATCATCATCTTCATCGTTTAACGTCCGCTTTCCATGCTAGCATGGGTTGGACGATTTGACTGAGGACTGGTGAAACCGGATGGCAACACCAGGCTCCAATCTAATTTGGCAGAGTTTCTACAGCTGGATGCCCTTCCTAACGCCAACCACTCAGAGAGTGTAGTGGGTGCTTTTACGTGTCACCCGCACGAAAACGGCCACGCTCGAAATGGTGTCTTTTATGTGCCACCCGCACAAGCCAGTCCAGGGGCACTGGCAACGATCTCACTCGAAAATCCTACGGGAGCCAGTCAGGCGGTACTGGCAACGGCCACGCTCAAAATGGTGCATCTCATGTGCCACCCGCACAAGAGCCAGTCCAGGGGCACTGGCAACGATCTTACTTGGCTTGCCGGGTCTTCTCACGCACAGCACATTTCCAAAGGTCTCGGTCAGTAGTCATCGCCTCGGTGAGGCCCAATATATATATAAAATCCCTTACCTTTCTCTGATGTTAGTTTGGTCATATCCAATGTTTTGCTAAGGACTTTGATGGCTAAAGAAAGAGCTTCCTCCAGTGTAATTCCTGCTTCTTTGTATTCTTGTTTTAGCATTGAGACAGCACTCTGTGGTTGAAAATAGAATGATTGTTTAATAAGACAATCTTTAAATATCTTTTAATTAATCTCAACTTTGTTAGAGAGCTGCAAAAGAAAGAAATGTAACTCCAGCAAATTAGATAAATATTTATCAGACTATCTTCAATAGGATTCAGGACGAAGCTTTCCGAACAGTGTTTTTAAAGCATTTAGCCCTTTTCTTTCCATATTTTTGTTGAAATACACTGCCTCTGTTTTAATTAATATTGAAACTAATGAAGAGTGTGATAAAATAACTTTGTCTTTTTTAAGAGGGTGGTCTCAGGTGGGTTGTGTCAGGTACATGGGTCTCTTATGGTAGTACCTATGAGAAAATGTGGCATTTTCATGGAAAAGAAATTTGAAACAAGTGACATTCTTGTTAATAAAGTAATTACATACTGGTTAGAGATCTCATACTGTCTTTATACTGAACTGCAATTAAGGAAGGCATAAAAAGAATTTATTATCATCGAAGACCTGTTGAGGCAAGTGAAATTGAATTTGAAATCAAACCAAATTCGACGACTGACACCCATGCCAACCTTCCTTCACTGGACACTAAATTCTGCTTGCGAAGACCTGTTGGGGCAAGTGAAATTGAAACAAATTCGATGACTGGCACCCATGCCAGTGGAGTGCTAACAGCACCGTCCGAGCAGGATCACTGCCAGAGCAGCTGCTTGGCTTCCGTGCCGGTGGCACGTAAAAAGCACCATTCGAGTGTGATCGTTACCAGCATTGCCTTACTGGCACGTGAACAAAACATTTGAGCGAGGTTGTTGCCAGTGCTGCTGGACTGACTCCTGTGCAGGTGGCACGTAAAAGCACCCACTACACTCTCGGAGTGGTTGGCTTTAGGAAGGGTATCCAGCTGTAGAAACTTTGCCAGATCAGATTGGAGCCTGGGGCAGCCATCTGGTTTGCCAGTCCTCAGTCAAATTGTCCAACCCATGCTAGCATGGAAAGCGGACGTTAAATGATGATGATGATGATGATTTTAGCATTCACTTTTTCATTCTTGCATGGGTTAGGCAGAATTCCCTAAGGCAGATTCTCTTCAGCTGGATGCCTTTCCCATTGCCAACTTTCACCTATTTTCAAGCAAGATATTATTTCCATGCTTTCATGGAATATTGAATAAGAAAAACTTTACTCATATGATGGCAATACTTGTTTATAATTATTTCATGATGTCAAAACAAATATACATATGTACACACACACACACACGTATGTATGTGACCTTGTTTGTATGAAGTTTAAGCTTTTTGAGTATCCCCATGAAACGAGTAAGGTGAAGCAGTCATTTTTGCATGAATCACTTTAACTTACTTGTTTTGGTGATTATACTGCAGCCATACTGGATCACTGCCTTGAAGAATGACTTAAAACTGCTTTCAGTCATTGGGCTGAGTGTCACGCTTTAAACAACCTTAACTATTGGGTTGATTCAATCAAATACATCCCCACCTAACATTAACGACATCATGCTTATGTCAGAAATAATTAACATGATAGTAACACATAAGAATACACAATACTCACAGCACTGTTATTGCCAATGCAAGTTGCTTTCCATCCACCATAATTTCCACTAGGATCACTCTGGTAAAGTTGAAAGCCATAGTGTTTATCCCAACCCATGTACAGAATGGAAACACCAAATGGTCTTTTACCTGAAAATTAATACAAACATGCAAAATTACAAGAAATTTATAAAACACAATAGTATTAATTTATTAATTCTACAGACAGCTTTACATGGAAGATTGGAACCTATTGTTAGCTGAGTAGACTGAGGTAAATAGAATCATGAGCTTTGCTTAAAGGTACAACAAAATGGTTGAAGTTTAAATCAAAGAATGCTAAAATACATATTAGTTTCAAATTTTGGCACAAGGCCAGCAAGTTTATGGGAAGGGTTAAACAGATTACATCAACCCCAGGGCTCAACTTGTACTTTTTCTATTGACCTCAAAAGGATGAAAGGTAAAGTCGACCTGGGCAGAATTTGAACTCAGAATGTGAAAATGGATGAAATGCTGTTAAGCATTTTGCCTGGCATGCTAACAATCCTGGTACCTATTCTATTCTGTGTAACAATTCTGGCACTTATTCTATTGACCCCAGAAGGATGAAAGATAAAGTCGACCTGGGCAGAATTTGAACCCATAATGTAAAGATGGACAAAATGCTGCTAAGCATTTTGCCTGTCATGTTAACAATTCTGCCAGCTCACCACCTTAATGTTAAAATATATATACTGAATACATAAAGTGTTAGACACTTATAATATGCAAATTAGTAACTCCAGTTCTCTGAAGCTATTGAATTTGGTGTGCATATAAACAGATCGGCTACTTGTTTTTCTGGGAGTAGTCAAATGATGAAGGCAATTCTGATGAGACCCTAATAAAAGTTTAAAATCTATTAAAGCTGTTTATCATTTCTTTTTCAATCTATAAAGAAATAGGTGAATTTAACATGTCTGTATGTATGTCTACATATATCATCATTATCATTCCATGTCTGTATTCTATGCTGGCATGGGTTGGACAGGACCCAAGAAGCTTGAGGGCAGCCATTAGTTTCTAGTGTTTATTTTGGCATTGTTTCTGCTGCTGGTTGCTCTCCCTAATGCTAACCATTTTACTGAGTGTATCAGCTGCCTCTTCCGTGTAGCACCAACACTCATGGGGGTATCAAGTAACTCTCAAGATAAGAGTGTGGGGTAGTGATGTATTGAGGGAGGCTTTGAACCAGGTGTAGAGAGGCTAGACAGATAGATGGATAGATAGATATACAAACCTCCGAATTGAGTGTAGGACTGCTTTATGTCACAGAGTGCACTTACGACTTGCTCACAAGGCATGGGTTCTGCATATTGTAATAAATACCTTTAAAAAAAAATGTGTAAGCAATGAATTAAAATAAAACAAAAATTTCAATACAAACACTACTGGTATAATATATTATAATGTATTTAATCACTTGTTTAACTCTTTTGTTACCATATTTCTACTGAAATACACTTAGTTTCAATTAATCTCGAAAATAATGAATTTAGTAAAATAACTGTCAATATCAATCTGGTATTTAGAACATAAATTAACATAAAATTTTGAAGGAAATTTGTTTAATTATAAAGCATATTTATTTACATTGATTTGAATTAATCATGCCTTACCTCATACTTTTGAGATTTCAAAGATAAGATTGTTTATTTTTAGAATGACATTGTAGGCTAGATGTTGGAGGCCAGATTTGGCCAGTTTAAACATAAAACAGGTAAAATATTTGGGTGAGATATGGCCAGTTTAAATGCTAAAGGGTTAAAATTATAGCCACTTCCACCCTTTAGCATTATGTCTGGTCAAAATATTCTACCTGTTTTATGTTCAAACCAACTAAATGTGGCCTCTCACACCAATCTTACAATGTCATTCTAAAAATAAACAATCGCATTGTTTATATCAAAGCTACAAGATAATGCATGAGTAATTCAAAATTATATGACTAAGTATGTATAAATTTAACAGAGTAATCTGAATGCTAAAGGGCTAAAACAGGAAGTTTGTATCACAGAACCAGAGATAGTCTCAGATAGATAGTACGAAAAGGGTTAATAATTAAGACTGCGTGAAAGTATTGAATATTATTGGCAAACTGCAATGAATCTGCTCATATTGCAGTTCTTGTCTAAAGGACAGTTAGGCAGATTTCAAAACAATTATATTTTACATTCTTAAAAGTAATTAACTAACCTCTGAGCGATAAGTCGAAGTTCATTAGTTAGGACATTGGCATCGGAAGTGATACCAGCTACACTGCAAGCCATGTCACTGGAAAATAATTGAAATAACAAAACAAATGAAATCATGGAAATTTACAGGGCTGGGGGATCAAGCAATCAAATATCGTGAGGAAATGGTTAATCTGAAATATTGGTGTGATAAAACATAACAAAGCTAGTTCTATAATGAGGAATAACAAAAGTCCACAGCTAGAATTTGAACGAAAGACACTTAAGCAATCACTCAACCTACAGGACATCTGAGCACCACACCCATCATAAACAAGCTACAGTCTGAGGAAATTAGTGAAAGTCTTCATAGTCAAAGACAAAAATGAAAAGTAAATTAAATTGAAAGATGAGATAAGTTTTGTGTATCATGAAGGGAAGTGGATGTCTATGTTTTTGATTGAGCATTTCTTCAAAGGCTCTACCCAAATAGCCAAATGCTATTTCATCTTTCTTCATGATACGAAAAAGTCTGGCATTTTTCTACTTCAGTCAATTCTACAACCCTATTTTGGAATATTGGTTTAAAATTTTGGCATAAGCCCAGCAATTTTCAGGGAGGGGTTAAGTTGATTGTGTCAACCCCAGTACTTGACTGGTATTTATGGTTCTGCCAGCTTGTCATATCCCTATTTTGGAATATTAGAAGAGTCTGGTTTTCGTTCTATTCAAAGTCAACCTTGGTAGAATATATATTTATATATTTACTCAGGTGGTGAATTGGCAGAACCCTCAGAGTGCTGGACAAAAATACTCCACAGTATTTGTCCAAAAACTGTGTCCAGAGTTCAAATCCAGCTGAGGTTGGGGTTGATAAGGTGGTGAGCTACAGAATCGTTAGCACGCCAGGCAAGATGCTTAGTGGCATTTCATCTGTCTTTACGTTCTGGGTTCAAATTCCGCCAAAGTCGACTTTGTCTTTCATCCTTTTGGAGTTGATAAATTAAGTACCAGTGAAACACTGGGGTCGATGTAATCGACTAGTCTCCTCCCCACAAATTTCAGGCCTTGTGCCTTCAGTAGAAAGGATCATTTTGGGGGTTGATAAAAAAACTTTTCTTCAAGTCACATCAAGCAAGTATTAGAGATATCAATTAAGAAACCCATCATCAGTTATTTTCTACCCTGGGTATCTTTTATTTTTTATCTGTTTCAGTCATTTGTCTGTGGCTATGCTGGGGCACCACCTTCGTTAGGCTATATTTCACATGAAAATGGTTTACAATTTTTATCCCGACATATCTTGAGAGTTTACTATTCAACACAGAATCTTATTTGATGGAAGCTGATACTGATGCCTAAGGGACACACTGGATGACTGTGAGAAGTGGGGTAATGAACACTTGGATCAAAACTCTCGTATCATAATTCTGACCCCCATCATTGATATGTCTTCTGACTTTTTGTTCTGAGTTCAAATCCTACCAAGGCCAACTTTGCCTTTTCGGGCTGATAAAATAATGTACTAATCAAGTTCTGTGATCAATGGTATTAACTAAACCTCACCCCTCAAAATTTCAGGCCCCATACCTATAATGGTTTCAAATTTTGGCACAAGGCTAGCAAGTTTTGGAGGAGGGGGATAAGTCAATTATATATCGACCCCTGTGTTCAACTGGTACTTATTTTATTGACCCTGAAGGAATGAAAGGCAAAGTCAACCTTGGTGGAATTTGAACCCAAAATGTAAAGACAAGCAAAATACCACTAAGCGTTTTGCCCAGCATTCTAATGATTCTGCTACCTTGCCGTCTTCCTCATGCCCATAATAGAAATTATTATATACTTTAAAGTGTCATAGAGTTTTGTCACACATCTACTGCCTGGTCACTGAAAGAATTTCACTGCAGTCTATTCAAATTCAATTTATCAAAAAGACAAAAGAATGATAGTACAAATTTGACTTACTCATGAAGTTTGTAGATTTTCTCTGAGTAAGAAACCTCATCAAGTAGTTTATTAACATTTCTTCTTTCAGCTGCCAAAAGAACTCCATCGGTGGCCAAAATTCCAAGGCAAGAACCAGCATGTCCAATTGCTTCCATAGCATACTCAACCTGGTACAAACGACCTGAAAATGAAATATTAAGATGCTTATAAAAAGAATATATTTCAAGATTTTATTTAAATAAATTTCAATTCCAGGTGTTTAACTATGAAATAGTAAAATGTTTATTGAAATATATTTTAAAATATTACTTTAATAAATTTTAATTCATTGTGTATAACAAATAATTCTTAATAAAGAATAACTTTGTTAATCCTTTCATTACCATATTTTGTAGAAATACACAACCTTTGTTTTAAATAACTTTTAAAATAATGAAGAGTTTAGTGAAATAACTTTGTCATTATTAAGCTGAAGGCTGGAACATAAATTTACAAGAAGGTTTTAATCCTTTAATTGCAAAATTAAATTTCATGTTTATTCCAGTAATGATGTCAAATAACTATCAAAAAATAGATTTGGTATTTTTTGCAAATCACGTTGCCTCAATAAACTCGACACATCCCAGCAAAAAATTGTTTCTAACATAACATTCATCAACAAAAGACATATTGGTATCAAAAACTGTTTCCCCTTGGTTAAGGGTAATGAAATTTTGAGTGGATATATCTGATAGCCACAGTGAAAGAGCTAACAAATAATTATTAACTTAATATGAAATAACGACTTCATTAACCCTTTTGTTATCATATTTCAGTTGAAATACTCTACTTTTGTTTTAA
Source organism: Octopus bimaculoides (assembly GCF_046866305.1). NCBI lineage: Eukaryota > Metazoa > Mollusca > Cephalopoda > Octopoda > Octopodidae > Octopus > Octopus bimaculoides. Next base: position 71,675,776 of record NC_142936.1, on the reverse strand, counting down.
TTAATTTCAAAAACAATGAAGAATTTAGTAAAATAACTTTGTCACTGTTAACCCTTTAGCATTTAATCTGACCATATCCAGCCCAAATATGCCTCCTGTTTTAAGTTCAAACTAGCCTTGACACCTACACTGCAATGTCATCTTAAAAATAGACAATGGCATCATCAAAATCTCAAAGCTATGAGACAATATATGACTAATTCAAAACAATATGAATAAATAAGCTTTACATTTGACACTAATTTGAACACTAAAGGATGAAGTGTATTTTGATGGAAGGTTTTAATTCAAATCACTTTAACACTGAATTTATATCATGGAAGCAAGGGCAGTCTCAGGTGGGGCAGTATCAAAAGGGTTAATATTGATAAAGTGGTAGCAAAGAGAAAAATAAAGTAGTTCAGCAATTTAGCATTATTCTTTCAGAGTTGATTGAAAAAAAAAAAAAAAAAAAATCAACACAGAACTTTAGAATGTCTGACTGGATGCCTTGCACTATTTTTTCTGGCCCTTTGTGTTCTGAGTTCAAATCCTGCCATGCCCTACTCAGGAGGCAGAATTAATAGATCACTTATTTTAACACCATCACTTGGAACCTTGGGCTTCATTAGTGGAGTCCATTCTGGGCTAGGACCCCAGTTTGAGGATAGCTTCCTCATCCCCCATCCCTAGTCTGAGAGGCCCTATAAGGGTCATGGGCACACTGCCATCCTTCTTGATTATATCAATTATATCAATTTAACAACAACATACTTTCGTCACGAAGGACATTGCATTTAGCACTTTTGTTGCTATATTTTTGTAGAAACACACTGCCTTTGTTACAATTAATTTTGAAAATAACAAAGAATTAAATAAAATAACTTTGTCATTGTTAAGCCTGGCGTTTGGAACATAAATTAACATGAAATTTTAATGAAGGATCCTGAATTCAGAACACTTTAAAACAGGAAATGTGTATCATAGAACCAGAGGTGATGTCAGATGGATTAGTATCCAAAAGGTTAACCCATACTTTTTTTTTATTCCATTCCTTATTATTTAGAGATATTCTTTTCTACTCTAGACACAAGGCCAGAAATTTTTGGGGAGGGGGGGTCATCAATTAGATCGACCACAGTATGCAACTGGTACTTAATTTATTGACCCTGAAAGGCAAAGTTGATCTTGGCAGAATTTGAACTCAGAACGTAAAGACAGATAAAATACTGCTAAGAATTGCGACTGGCGTGCTAACGATTCTGCCAGCTCGCTGCCTTATTATTTAGATATTAACAATTGACCCTGTCTGTGACCAATCCTGGTTTTAGACAGGTTCGTATAAATCTTCTTGCTATAAATTGATCAAAATATCAAGATAAATTTATGTTTCAAAAACTAGTTTAAAAATGACAAAGTTTGCAAAATTCTTCATTGTTTCCAAAACAAATTGAAACAAAAGTGATGTATTTCAAAAGGAATATGGTAAGAAAAGGGTTAAGGTATGTGCAATTTGAAATGAGATTTTATGGTGAAATAGTGAAACTAGCTGGAACCACTTTCTTGAACTTTGCAACAAAGTTGCTGGTTTTACACATTTTTTTCAAAGAATCCTGATTATTTAAAAAATATTTCAAGAAGAAACAAGAGACTTAGTAAAAAAAAGAAAAGGAAAACAGCCTACCTTCAGGTGAGAAAATGGTAGTTCTGGAATCATAACGTCTAGCCTGAAGAATAATAAGAAAAAATGTTGTTTAAACTGGAATAACACTTTTAAATGACTAAAATATATATTCACATTGAAAGGCAACATCATATAGAAAATACTAACAACTTATAAAAATAATTTTGTGTGTGTGTATGTGTTTCTTTGGGGATTTGGTGTTAAGAAAAATTGCAAACTAGAAAAAAAGGAGTGCAATTAGAAACAGTACTGATGATGACTAAGATTAACCCTTTAGCACTCAGGTTACTCTGTGAAATGTAATGCTTATTTATTCACATTGTTTTAAATTCATCATGCTTTATCTCGTAGCTTCAAAATTTTGATGATGTGATTGTGTATTATTAGAATGATATCAGGCGGTAAGCTGGCAGAATCGTTAGCATGCTGGATGGAATGGTTAGTAGTATTTCACTCATTGCTATGTTCTAAGTTCAAATTCTGCCAAGACTGATTTTGCCTTTCATCCTTTCGGGGTTGATAAATTAAGTACCAGTGAAACGCTGGGGTTGATGTAATCGACTTAATCCTCTCCCCAAGCTGCCCTTATGGCAAAAAATTTAAATCATTATTAGACTGACATTGTTGGGTAGATGCAAGAAGTGAGATCCAGCCAGTTTTAACATAAAATAGGTTGAATATTTGGGTTAGATATGGCTGGTTTAAATACTACAGGGTTAAAAATAACCTTGAATGCATATTAATTAAAAAAAATATCAGACCACACAGTTTTTTTTTGTTTGGTTTTATGTCTATTTTTGCAAGGAAGATTTTTCTATGGCCAGATGCTCTTCCTTACTTGTTTTCCAAGTAAGTAGTTTTCATTTGACTGGTTTCTCACAGGTTGAAAGCCGAAACTACTGGAGACAATAAGTAAAGACACAACACCATTGTGAGGGCAATGGTGAGTATCTATGCAACTTGGGCAGAATGAATATCACAAAGTATCTCTTCAAATGCATGTATTTTTTTTGCCAATCTTTACCAGTACATATATACAAACTTGCACATAGCCTTCATCTATTAAATTACACTCACAAAGCATTGGTCAATCTAAAGCTATGTAGAAGATATTGGGTTGGTGCATAATTATTGCAGGTTTTTTTTCAACAAAAACATCTTTAAATGATTATTCTGGAGCATATTCACCATCTGCTTCAATTACTGTTTCCCATTTGCTTGGCAGATGGTCATTTAAAGATGTTTTTGTTGGAAAAAAAAAGCCGCAATAATTATGCACCAACCCAATGCTTGTACAAGGTGCTATGACATGACAATTAGAAGCAGAGGTTGCCACATATAAATGAGATATGATTGTCACAAACTAGGGATTACATGTTGGGATTTGATTGCTACCGAAATAAACTGGAGCTGAAGAAAATAACGGTCTTGTTGATAATCTATGTGGTGAAGGATAGAGTTTGATGAAGAGAAATTACTTAATCCTTTTGTTACCATATTTCAGTTGAGATGCTCTGTGTTTCTTTCAATTAATTTAAAATATAACAAAGAATTTAGTAAAACAACTTAGTTATCATTAACCTGGTGTTAGGAATATAAATTGTGACTAAGGTTAGGTGGAAAATTTTAATTCAGAACTTTTGAAAACAAGACATTTGTATTACAGAGCCCGAGATGGTTTCAGGCAGGTTGGTATCAAAAGGGTTAAGCAACAAGTCATAGTAAAGACTGCAAGGAAAAACTATAATAGTGATGAAAATATGTTTTGAGATAATATATTCATCTATGTTCTTAAGTAAATTGATTCTGTGTCATCATCATCTTTTAATGTTCATCTTTCATGCCGGCATGGATTGGACAGATTGACAGGATCTGACAGGCCCAAGGATTGCATCATGATCCAATATCTGCTTTAGCATGGTTTCAATGGCTGGATGCTCTTCCTAATGCCAACCATTTTACAGAGGGTACTGAATGCTTTTCCTTTATAACACCATTGATGATGAGATCACCATGTAACTTGCAAAAACTAACATTCCCTTCAAGTGAATGACTATACAGTAGAAAGGGAGGTAGCTATATGCCAGGAAATATAAGTTAAAAAATGAGAAAAGAAGCCAGAAAGAACAGAGGAGTTACATCTCTTTCTCTCTTTATGTGTGTATACATACATACATATTGTGCAAACAAAATCTAAGTGTTATGAAGGTGTCAAAATATACCATGTTAACTTTATGCCTGACCAATTCATAAGTTTTCTGAACAGGACACAGGTAATATCAATACGGCTAAATTTTCCATAGTAATATAAAAGGAGAGAGAGAGTGAGGGAGAGAGATGTCACAGCATAGATTCTAGGATTTTACGATGATACATTAAAACAAATGCATAATGTTGGAAGAGGAGAAAGTACAGAACCTATGTGGTGTGTACCCGAGTATCTAAAATAAATGCATTTTTTAAAGCAATAACGTTATCGAACATCTTAAAATCTTAATTTTATAAACATCCCAAAAGCAGAATTTATTTATGTACTTTTTTGAAAAAAATAAACGAGGAACTGGAACCAAGTGGAAGATGTGGGGGGTTTACCAGTTCGTTTATATACTTTAGGAGAGAGAACAAAGCAAATAAAAGGTTCATAAGACGAGATCGAATGAGATTGTATGATGTTCATGGTTTTCTCTACAGTATTAACGATATAAATGAAAAAAATTAGCTGCAACTAATCGAAAACTAGTAGCAGAGTTGAATTCGCCGGGCGCTTACATACAACGACGATAAGCTTTATTGTAGGTGAACCTACGATATCCGAGTATTTTAAAACCGAACAATAAAATACATTTCATGACAAATTTACAATAATAAAATGTAACGGTAAATTATAAAGCATTTTATTAAAACACAATTTCCGGAAAAGATCATGTTCGATATGAAGATAATATTACAATTTACACTGATTTTTAAGTACACATAGTTGTAATACACGAAGAAGCGGTGTTTGACTACAGGGAAGTACATCTACATAGTCTATATTAGAATTTAGAGACCGTTATAAGAAAAATATAATATCAAAGAAACCGAGGGAATAATCAGAAAGAAGGAAATAAGAAAAACCAGTGAATAGATGACCGGTGCTTCTTTTTTAATAAGAAAGCGAGGTTATAACCGCGCTTGGTATTGCGATGACAACGCAACTTCTCATTTAACAAGGTTCATTAAACCCTGTTTGAGGAATCATTCCATAAAATAAGAATTAACACAATCATATTATTCTCATTAGTTGATAACTGCTAAGCTAGATGAGATAAGTAAACTTTATGTATTAAAAAATACAACTAATTCAATGAATACATGTGAATATCACTCACCATCTTGAAATATTGAAAATGTTCAATATTAGTTTCGTATATTTCGGTTCGTTATGATTTCAATACTTATTGAAATTAATTATTTTCTGAACGATTAAAAAAAATTAAAGATAATTTTAATTCAATTTTTTATTAAAATAAATGCTTTAATAAATTAATTTAAACATATATCTAAAAATGTTAATCAATGACGTGATAACGGAAGTTCAATTGTTTTCAATTAGATTAGTCACTGTAGTGGTATACCTACAGTTTAATGCTCCACGCAACTGCGTATCTTCAAAGTTTTCTATTAATGAATTTTTTTTAGAGAAATTTTGCAAGATAAGTTTTCGAAGCTTATGTTGATGAAATCAAAAACTTTATAATATTTTTACTTTGAAAAAAAAAAAAAGGGAATTTTGTACTTTTTAAAACATTTATTAAAAAAAGCCTGCTTTATTGTAATTGCTATTATTCATTAGCAATATAAAATTAGAAATCACGACAAAAATATTCCGAGTAAATGTAAACTGGGAAAATCATCTTTCTTCTCTTTCTGAGGGATAAAAAAAAGAAGTCCAAAGTAAAACAAATGAATAAATTTTATCAACATAATCGTCATCTACACCTTCAAAAATGTATCTAAACAAAATTTTAATGAAACGTATTTTTCTTTAAAATGATTATGAAAAACGAAATTCGCATCAATCATGGGGCACCAAACTGTACGCATTTCTTTGTAGTTTTAAAAATCTACCGCGTTACGGTTTTAAGAATCTTATGCCATTAGGTTATTGAAATATATAAATAGTAATTTTAATTGATTAAAATTTATTGGTTTACTCGACGAAATACTCTTCCTTGTTTCAGTTATTTGACTACGGCCATACTGGGGCACCACTTTGTAGGCTCTAGTCAAACAAATCGACTGCAATACTTAATGTTTTTAAAGTCTGGCAATTATTCAGTCCGAAACTGGGAAGTCAAAGGAACGTAAACAAACTAACATCGGTTGTCAAGTGGGGAGAAATTAACACACACAAGCGTACGTTTGTCGGTACTTTTTGGTTATCTCACTCCCATTAGAAAATTTGGTCATCTCCCCCGTTTTATGAAAGATATTGGTACTTTTGGTTATTTCGGCCATCTAAAGAAAATTGTTGAACCTAATTTCCAACGGTGGTGCATTGGCAGGGCCGCAACTCTGAGCGGAAACTACAAAAAAAAAAAAAAAAAGACTCAATAAAATAAAAATGAAAAAAAATCAATCATCTTCTTGAATCTAATAACATTTTTATAACGAATTATACCATGCCTATTGAGAAGGCTTAAAGTCAACAATATGTTGAAGTATTGAATCAAAAGGATCTAACACTTTTAATCCAATCTCTTGTCGCCACAAACTCAATTTTTTAGAGGGGAGGTAACCCAGTTTTTTAATGGTAAATTTTTAATGGGGATGATAGTGGTGGTGGTGGTGGTGTGTCTACCTGTGTCTGTGCGCGCGCACACACACATACATACACAATGGGTTTCTGCACGGGTTATATCTACTGGATTCACTCACAATACTTTGGTCGTCTGTAAGAAGAGACATTTGCGCTATGTGCCGTACAGTGGGACTGAACCTGAAACCACGTGGTTGTGAATCGAACGTCTTTACCGCACAGCCCTGCCCGCACCTATATCCTAGTGTTCACTTTACTATTAACGTTTCATGCACACGGTCTTTGGCTATATTTTCTGCAGTAATTCTTTAAAATTTAGCACGCCGCTTCATGTTCAGAGTCTGCAGTAACGGTTAGACTATACTTCCCGGATGAGATCCAATAAGACCAAAGCATGTTCTAAGTTACTGCAGTGTTGATATAAGTCTTACTCCCTACTGTATCCTGTTTTTAAATTCAATAATTAAAATATCGGGTTGTCTCCCTTGGATATATCTTCGAAAGAAATTAGTCGTTTTGAAATGTTCTAATCAGTAATGTTAATCGATAATTTCTTTGATATATATATATATATATATAGAGAGAGAGAGAGAGAGGGAGAAAAATTCCTATTGAAATCCTGGGGCTCGCATGCTGGCCGAGTAGATTCCGGATAGTGGTCTAAGGGAGACAATCCTTTGCGTTTGACCTTAGTTCAAAGACTAGCCACGCGGCCTTTTCTTCTTCCATTTTGAAGTGAAGTTATCTGTAATTAAGGTCCAACGAGAAAGCTAAGCGCTCTAAGTACGCGAAATCCAGAGTAATCCCACGACCGGCTGTAACGATCTTTCTAGAAATAATTTATTGCTCTATGACTTAGATTTATGATTTACTGACGATGTATATATTGCAACATTCAAAATACGGCCTGGATTTACCTGGGATTATACTTGTAGCGGTTAGCCACATTTACGTGGCAAATATACTTCACGTTGTCGTGCAGCTACTGTTTATACCTCGTTCAGAGATTTATTATATATATATATATATATATATATATATATATATATATATATATATATATATATATATATATATGTATGTATGTATGTATGTATGTATGTATGTATGTATGTATGTATGTATGTATGTATGTATGTATGTATGTAATTACATGGTTAGTAGTATGCCGATTAAAGCACTTTCACTGTTTAGGCTACCTGATGTCATCAACAGTTTTGATATAAATGTCAGTGCAGGGAAACGGAAAATGTTGTTTGCAAGAATCTTTATTCAGCACAACGATCGTTTCGACCCATTCTGCATCTGTCCTTTGTCGGTAGGATACTGTACAACTGGTACTGTTGCATCCACCAATGCAGATTGAATCTCATCGGGTGTCTTATTTTAAATAAGATACTTCGCTAAATATACTCGGTTTCGCTTGGCATGTTGTTGTCGCCAATATGTTGTTGGCTATTATCTAAAATACAGGAAAGAATTTTATATTTTTTGATCAAATCATTTGCATTATTTTAAGAAAAACGAAAAGAAAAAAATCTGGACATAGCCATATGATTAACGTTTTATATGTTGAGTTACGTCCGTTGAGATCCTCTACCACTAAAACTTCCACGATAGGTAAATCCATAAATACGAAGTAATTTTAATAAACAATATTTTTATATGCACAACACAGTGTAAATCAGAACTCAAAATTTAATATAACAAAAGAATTGACTTGTGGAGAAAAAGGGGATGGCGTCTCCTGACGGACTGCTTTATGTTTTGTTAACTGTTCCTTAGAGATGTGCTAAGCTTTCTTTCTAATCAAAAACAGATATAATCTGCTAAATAAAACAGCCATAAATTTTGCTAGCACCGTAATGGACAGCTTTATTTGCATATATATATATACACCTTATGCATTATGGAAGCGTTGTGTACATGAAAACTGTGCCGTATTATAAAATACTGTAACAGGAAATGTATTTGTTTTCCCATGTTACATGGAACTCAATGAGGTAAAATATACGAAGTACTTAACGTTAAAGAAACTCGTGTAATGGCAAGATTTGTAGAAATGCAAAGCTGCCACAATGCAGGGAGATGGTTGTATGAATAGAACTAAGGTTGTTGTTGGCACTCCGTCGGTTACGACGTCGAGGGTTCCAGTTGATCCGACCAACGGAACAGCCTGCTCGTGAAATTAGCGTGCAAGTGGCTGAGCACTCCACAGACACGTGTACCCTTAATGTAGTTCTCGGGGATTTTCAGCGTGACACAGGCACAACAGAAACAGTAAGTAAGAGTGAGAGAAAGTTGTGGTGAAAGAGTACAGCAGGGTTCGCCACCATCCCCTGCCGGAGCCTCGTGGAGCTTTAGGTGTTTTCGCTCAATAAACACTCACAACGCCCGGTCTGGGAATCGAAACCGCGAGTCCGCTGCCCTAACCACTGGGCCATTGCGCCTCCACTGAATAGAACTAAATAGCAGATCAAAAGAAACGAAAATGATTTAATAGGGGAGACAACTGTGTATTAACTAACTTTTGGTGAATATTGATTTCTTCTGGTTCATAGATCACAAGACTGCGACGTCGAATTTTATGTGGGTCTGGAACATACATCAAATATAACTCAACATTCGAAATATAACAAAAGATATATATGGCTGTAATTAATTAGCTTCACTGTGCACAGAAAATCAGAGGAAAATATCAAACACAATATGAAAAAGTGTATTTTATTTCACTTCAAAGGAATTAGAAATTTTGATGTGACAAATGTATATAGGTTCATGTTTCGACGTTCACGTTTCTATGAGTTGTTTATTAAAAGCAGCGCTGAATGTTTTTTCGCAATAAATAAATAAATGAATAAATAAAAGTCACTTGGTTAAAAATCCAACAAAGTAATGGATTGTTTGTTTTTGGTTAAACAGTAAGTTTATTGATTTGTATAGATAAATAAATAAAAATAGTCTTAGCTATGTAAAAGGAAATTGTGAAAAATATTTAAGTTACTTCCCTTGAACCACAACAAATATTTTCTATAGTATTGGTTTCAAATTTTGGCACAAGGCCAGCAATTTCAGGAGAGTGGGTTACGACAACCAGGGTTCCAGTTGATCCAGCCAATGGAACAGCCTGCTTTTAAAATCAACGTACATGTCAGTGAGCACTCCACAGACACGTGTACCCGTAGCATAGTTCTCAACGAAATTCAGGATGACTTAGAGTGTGACAAGGCTAATCTTTTGAAATACAGATATTACTCATTTTTTGCCAGCTGAGTGATATGGAGCAAAGTGAAATAAAGTGTCTTGCTCAAGGACACAACGCATCGACGGGAATCGAACTCATGACCTTGCGATGGTGAGTCAAACACCCTAATCACTGAGCCACATACCTTCACACACACATACACACACACACACATACGTACACACATACATACATACATACATACAGACAAACAGACAGACAGACAAACAGACAGACAGACAGATAGACACACACACACACACACACACACACACACACACACACACACACACACACACACGAGGGGGTACCCAAAAGTAACCAGAAACATTCTCTGTGCGACAAATCCATAGAAGTTCAGGTTTCTGCCACTAGAAGCCACTTGATACGACCCTTAGGAATCAGTCTGCCAACTGGCGGCGTTGGGTATAGTCATACTGCTACGTGATGCGTCCTTGTTTTGCAGCACTTCTCTCCTGTTCGTCGATTATTTTTGTGATGGCTGAAACAAAGGAACAGCATGCTTCTGTGAAATCCTGTTTCCTGCTAGGGAAAATGGTAGCTGAAACAGTTGTCATGCTTCATACAGTTTACAAGGATGCTGCCATGAGCAAAACACAAGTTTATGAGTGGTTTTCATGCTTTAGGAATGACCACATGTTGCTTGAAGACCAACCTCAATCAGGATGACTGTCGACCTCCCAAACGAATGAAAACATCATGAAAATTAATGAACTGATCTTGGAGGACCACCACAGAACAATTGATGAACTTGTTTATATGACTGGTGAGTCCTGGAGCTCCTGCCTATGAATTTTGAGTGAAGAATTGTGAATGAAAAGAGTTGCAGCAAAATTTGTGCCTTGTGGAGGATCAAAAGCAGTCATGACTGAATGCATGTCGTAAACTGAAAGAACTGTTGGAAGTTGATCTGGGACCTTTCTTTGAATGTCATCACTGGTGACAAAAGCTGGTACTATGGAATTTGCAGATGTATAAGAGGTAAAGAACAAAATGACAGAGGCATTAAAAGGCATCACTTCGCAAGAGTTCCAGCACTGCTTCGAACTGTGGGAAATGCGCCTGGACTGATGTATTGCTTCACATAGAGAATACTTTGAAGGTGCTAAAAGTGTAAACATGTAACACTAAGTGAATAAAATAATATTGCAAAATTCTGGTTTCATTTGGGTACCCCCTTGTATATATATATATATATATATATATATATATATATATATATATATATATATATATATATATATATATATATATATATATATATATATATATATATATATATATAAATATATATATATATATATATATCTATATATATATATATATATATATATATATAAATATATATATATATATATATATATATATATATATATATATATATATATATATATATATATATATATATATATATATATATATATATATATATATATATATATATATATATATATATATATATATATATATATATATATATATATATATATATATATATATATATATATATATATATATATATATATATATATATATATATATATATATATATATATATATATAGGTGCAGGAGTGGCTGTGTGGTAAGTAGCTTGCTTACCAACCACATGGTTCCAGGTTCAGTCCCACTGTGTGGCACCATGGGCAAGTGTCTTCTGCTATAGCCTCGGGCCGACCAAAGCCTTGTGAGTGGATTTGGTAGATGGAAACTGAAAGAAGCCCGTCGTATATATGTATATGTATGTGTGTCTGTGTTTGTACCCCCACCATCGCTTGACAACCGATGCTGGTATGTTTACGTCCCCGTAACTTAGCGGTTCGGCAAAAAGAGACTGATAGAATAAGTACTAGGCTTACAAAGAATAAGTCCTGGGGTCGATTTGCTCGACTAAAGGCGGTGCTTCATCATGGCCGCAGTCAAATGACTAAAACAAGTAAAAGAGAGTATATATATATATATATATAACAAGCTTCTTTCAGTTTCCATCTACCAAATCCACTCACAAGGCTTCGGTCAGCCCAAGGCTGTAGTAAAAAGCACTTGCACATGGTGCCACACAGTGGAACTGAACCCAGAACCATGCAGTTGGTAAGCAAAGTTCTTACCACACAGCCATGCCTTCACCTAATAGCTATGAACTTTTAAATATAACATTTAAAACATCATATTGGTCATTTATACTTGAAGTTCGTTTCTAATTAAACTATGGAATACACCCGGAGTCAGCTAGTATATGTTAATGCCATTGAATTGATTTGTAAAACAAGTAAAATATATTTGTTCTCTTATTTACTCCTGAAGTCGACAAACTGTGGCCTGCAGGCCAAATACAGTCTTCAGCCTATTTCGTCCATCTCCTGACGATTTATTGAATATGTGATGCTGAATACAAATAATTCATTTTTCTGATTAGTTTTTAAGATTAGAAACCAATATAATAAAATTATATAAAATTATATAAAAAGGAGAACATGCTATATTTTATAATTTCCTAGTAACCAATAAATATTACACACACACGCACACACACACACACACACACACACAAGTATGCATGCATGCACGCATGCACACACACACACAAGTATGCATGCATGCACACATGCACACACACACACACACACACACACACACACACACACACACAGATGCATACACACATATAGTGGATTTAGTAGGTGTGTTGTTAAGAAGCTTGCTTCCCAATCGTCTGGTCTTGTGTTCAGTCCCACTGCATGATACCGTGGGCAAGAGTCTTCTGCCATAACCCTGCGAGTGGATTTGGTAGACAGTCACTGAAAGACGCCCATCATATTTATGTATATATATATATATATATATATATATATATATATATATATATATATATATATATATATATATATATATATGAATGTATATGTATATATGAATATGTATATATGTGTACACACACACACACACACACACACGACAGAAGTAAATAGACACCCTTATAATCATTAAAATTTAGATCTGAAATTATACATTAAAATTATTTATTAATTGTTATAATGTGAATATTTAATATTCAGTAGACATGCCCTTTGCATTTTTCAGTGCAAGGACCCTATTAAGCATGTTATTGATCAGATGACGAATACTCGTCAGAATTTCTTGCCAAGCTTTATGCAGTAATCTCAAAAGATCTGACTTTGAAAGTGCTTTCTTGTTCTTTTTATGAAGTGTCCTGTCCATTATATCTCAGAGGTGTTCAATAGGGTTCATATCTGGTGACTAGCTTGGCCATAGAAGCTTTTTAATGCCATTTTCATTCAACAAATCTTGGGTCATTTTAGCCGTGTGACAAGGAGCCCCATCTTCCATAAATAAGGACTCTTCTTTAATCATTTCACCGCTGGAAAAGATTGGAAGGAGTCCTCTCTGCAGTACGGACAAATATTTATCTGAGCTTATGTTTCTTTCATACTCCACCTGCTCTGATCAACCATTGCTCCAAATTGCTCTCCAGACCACCACAGAATACCTACCATGTTTCATTGTTGGCTGCAATCTTTTCACACCAAATTCTTGATCACAGAGTCTCCAGACCCACACTCGACCACTGTCAGGAAATACAGCAAATCTGGACTCACTGGCCCAGTCTTTTCTCCACTGGCTGGTCGAAGAAGTGGCTTCCTTCTTGCTGCTCTGTCATAGTAACCAAGTTTGTGGAGATACCTGACAGGTGTTCTGGGACTGACATCAACTTGTTCTAGTATGTCAGAGGTCTTACAACGAGGATTATCCTCCACACTTCTCTTAGCAAAGAGAAGGGTCCTGTTAGAGGGCCCTGGTTGATCTGGGTGAGGTGATGTGGACTCCTTCCCCTCTCTGGTGAATTGCACAATCACTCTATTAACTGTAGGAGGCAGGATCCTAAGGTTTTCTGCGATTTTATGCTGACTCTGCCCACCTTCAGAATGACCCAAAATAAGGCCTCTTTGAAATTCAGACAGTTCCAATGCTTCTTTTGTACATGGCCTGATTAAACAATCACATATAGAACCCGAAACATGAAAATGTCAATTAATGAAAACTATAAACCTTTACAAATTAGAATAAACATAAAACGATGTTTTATGGGGTGTCTATTTACTCCTGTCATGTCTGTGTATGTATATATGTATATATATGCATATATACATATATATATGTGTGCGTGTGTGCATATATATGTGTGTATATATCTCTATCTATCTATCTATCTATCTATCTATCTATTTGTCTACACACACACACACATAAATAGTGAATCATTACATATATAAAATACCAGTAATTATTAAAATATATAACGTAGAACATAGAAAGTAGAATAGTTTCTTACAGCTGTTTCAGCCAAGAGGTCATAGTTCCCCACTTAACTTCCATCCCTTCAGTGAACTGAATACTCCCCACTTCCTACAGGTTTTCAGCAACTCGATAAACAAAAAGTAGGGGAAAATAATAAAGTATCTCGATTAATACCAGGGATTTTATTACTTTTAGTACCGACTAATATCACAAGTATTAATATAAACTCTAACCCACATATTGTGGACATTTATCTCAAGCCCTCAATAGAAAACATATCGCATGTTTATATATATATATATATATATATATATATATATATATAAATATGTTTGAGTATAATTATAATTATATGAAAAGAAAAATACGAACTACTACAGTAATCCTCCCTTCTCAACACATGAAATATGTATGTGCCTATGGGTATGTTTGTACATGTATATATATGTATGTGTGTGTGCATATATATATATATATATATATATATATATATATATATATATATATATATATATATATATATATATATATATATATATATATATATATATGTATTCCTCATTTATATACCTTTTCATTCCTATAAAACTACAATACCCTTAAGCTAGATTGATTATTTAAATTCCACTACTACACCTAATAATAATAATAATAATAATAATTGATTCAGTTGTATGCATATACATACATATGTATATATATATGGTTATGCATTTATGCATATTATGTATATATATATAAGAAATGTGGGAGTAAAGTAAGAAAGTTAAAGAAAAACAACTTGTTCTCCCTAACCCACAATATCCACCACCCTTCAGTTTTACTGAAAATGCTTTAAATCTTCACTGCATGCTGTGTCATATATTGAACAAATTGATTTTTATGATATTAAATGTCTACATTTAATTAAAAAAGCAAATGAAATACTGAAAAGTTAAAAACAACCATTTCTAAAGTCTTGTATGATCAAGATTTCATTCTTTATCTATTTGCTTTGTCCTACAAGCCATAACATTTCCAAAGCTATTTATGAATCATATTCAATGTAGATATGCCGTTGATTGGCGTCATGTTATGTATTGTTGTCTGAAATGAAATTTCTTATCTATGTGTTGTATTAAAACATCAGAGTAAGGTGAAAAATAGTCCCAGCAGTGGTTTACTAGAATGTCTGATGCATTTTGGCCTTCTTTGGCCTTGTCAATGATATCTATCTACTTGTCACATGCTGAGATGAAATCTGTCTCATCTGATATATAAGAAACTGAATAATACCTTCACTGATATTGTAAATAGCTGCTGGGCTGAATAAAAATTCTGTACAGGCAATTGAAACAACATTAAATTAAACTACTCATCTTTGTATCCTGCTTAATGTGTGTGTTTATATATATATATATATATATATATATATATATATATATATATATATATAGTTTAAAGACTATATATATATAGTTTAGGCATGATGCTATGTGTGTTTATATATATATATATATATATATACATAGTTTAAAGACATGATGCTATGGATTTTTGTCTAAAAGAAAAATAGACATATTGTGTTAAAAACCCAATATCAGAGAAAGATGAAAATTTTTGAACAAATATAATTTCAAGTTAACTGATCAGATTGGCTGCACTAAATTATCAGCATCTTATGGTTAATTAGTCTTGTAGTTTTCTGGAGCATGTTACAAGTGTATGTTGAGGTATTCAAGCGTAGCAAGTCAACACATTGATTCAAGTAGCAGACCTTCTGGTTTTCAATCAGAAAATTCTTCTTAAACAGCAACCAGAATTTTGACAGACTGAATAATGATATCAACAAAAAGATGACCAATTAAATTATGTATAAACATGTCCTGGATTTTTGCTTAGTGATGTCATCTAATCAGATTTATTCTGTAGTATATAAAAAGAGACCAGATCTGAAGAGAAAAGACAGAGTTTGAGGGACAGAAAGTTTGAATGTTAGGAACTTAGTGCTGTAAATAGTGAATTATAACAGCCAATAAGTTCTTGTCTTTGACAAAGTCATCACAGCTGCAACTCTTTGAATGTTGTGCTGCAAAAATAGGCATCTACACTAACACTAATACAATCAACATTTTCACAGGCATATTTTTACTTTCCTCTTAACACACATTCTTCTATTATGAATAGAAATCTCCACTGTTACTTTGTTGTTTTCTTCTCTTGGAACTATCACATTCCATACAAGCCTTTAAGAGGATGATGAAATAAAAATGAATAATTACTCTTTGCATTCATGCTACATTTCATTTGTCAGATTTTTAAACTAGCAAAAATTCAAAAAAAGCCATCAATATGAATCCTTGGCAACCAAGTTGGATTCAAATGGTTACAATTTGAGGAAAGTCTGCATAAGCATTGCTTTGATTTTGTCCACAACAAACACCTTCACATAACCTTGTTATGCTTTTAAACTGCATAACTAAAAGTTATATATTTTTCATCAAAAAAATATTAATAAAGCTGAATTATTATATTCATTCAAAGAATTCAATAGATTATTATATTCATTCAAAAGTATTCAATAGTGGAAGAATTATGTCTGTTCATATTTTACATTTTCCTTTTTGATTTAGCAATTCTTTAAATCCATTCAGATTTGGCTGCTATTTCTAGTTGGTCACTTGTTGCCTGCTTACTTTTCAAATGGCTTAATAAATTTTCAGATAAAACATTTGAGTGCTCCAAACTCCAAATTCTTTTACTTGTATGAGTTGAAAAATCATTAAAAAAATATGACTGTGCAGTTAAGAAAAGCAACCACTTGATCTTGGGTTCAGTCCCACTGTGCAACACCTTGGGCAAGTGTCTTGTGCTATAGCCCTGGACCAACCAATGCCATGTGAGTGAATTTTGTAGGTGGAAACTGAGTGAATTCTTCATATATGTATGTATGTATGTATGTATGTATGTATATATTACGTGCCTTAAATGCTCCTTTAATATGTCCATCTTTGAGGGGTTAATATCAATAATTCTTTGAAGGTGGCAAGTTAGCAGAATCGTTTGCACACCTGGCAAAATGCTTTGCAGCATTTTATCCATTTGTACATTCTGAGTTCAAATTCCGCTGAAGTTGATTTTGCTTTTCATCCTTTTGGAGTCAATAAAATAAGTACCAGTTGAACAATGGGGTGGATGTAATCAACTTATCCCCGCCTCAGAAATTGCTGACCTGGTGCCAAAATTTGGAATCAATATTAGTAATTAATTCAGTCAGATTATTCTGTAAAAAGAAATTCTATTAAGTTAAAGGTTTCCAAATTCGTATGAGTATTATCAATGCCATTTTAGATTTTAGAATACTGTAAAATTTGATAGAAAATTACATATATGATATTTCAAACATTATTTATGGGATGACCTGATATAAATATATGTGTGTATGTGTATATCTGTCTGTCTGTCTGCCTGCCTGCCTGCCTGCCTGCCTGCCTGCCTGCCTGCCTGTCTGTCTGTCTGTCTGTCTGTCTGTCTGTCTGCCTGCCTGCCTGCCTGCCTGCCTGTCTGCCTATCTATCTATCTATCTATCTATCTATCTATCTATCTATCTATCTATCTACCTATCTATCTGTCTGTCTCTCTTTCTCCCTCTGTCTCTCCCCCTCTCTCTCTACATATTCTTTTAGTTGTTTCAGTCATTAGACTGTAGCCTTGGTGGGGCACCATCTTGAAGAATTTTTGATTAATTTTTGATTAATATTCATATGAATTTGGAAACTTTTAACTTGATATAATTTTTTTTTCTAAGCCTGGTAGTTATTCTATCAGTCTCTTTTGCTGAACTGCTAAGTTACAGGGGTGTAAACACACCAACACCAGTTGTCAAGTGGTGGTGGTGGGAGCAACAAGCACAGATACTGACACACATACACAAATACACACAGACAGAGAGACAGACAGACACGCACGTGCACACACACACACAGATGATGGGCTTCTTTCAGTTTCCGTCTACCAAATCCACTCACAAGGCTTTGGTCAGCCTGAGGCAATAGCAGAAGACACTTGCCCAAGGTGTCATGCAGTGGAACTGAACCCAGAACCATGTGGTTGGTAAGCAAGCTTTTTACCACACAGCCACTCCTGCATGTATGTATGTGTGTGTGTGTGGTTGGCATTAGGAAGGGCATCCAGCTGTAGAAACTCTGCCAAATCAGATTGGAGCCTGGTGCAGCCATCTGGTTTCACCAGTCCTCAGTCAAATCGTCTAACCCATGCTAGCATGGAAAGCAGACGTTAAACGATGATGATGATGATGATGATGATGATGATGATGATGATGATGATGATGATGATGATGATGATGATGATGATGATGATATAAGGCAGTGCTCCAACACAGTCAAATGACTGAAACAAGTAAAAGAGTAAAAGAGATATACACACACACACATACATACATGCAGGAGTGGCTGTGTGGTAAGAAGCTTGCCTCCCAACCACATGGTTCTGGGTTCAGTTCCACTGCATGACACCTTGGGCAATTGTCTTCTGCTATTGCCTCAGGCTGACCAAAGCCTTGTGAGTGGATTTGGTAGACGGAAACTGAAAGAAGCCCATCATGTGTGTGTGTGTGTGTGTGTGTCAATTTGATCAGCAAAAACCTTCGAGCCAGTGCCTCAGCATGGCCACTGCCCAGCGACCAAAACAAGCAAAATAGTAAAAGTGTAATAAAAATTTATTTATAAGAAATGTTATAAGGAATTGTTAAGTGAGTCTGTTTGCATATCTTTTAACGATGTTAGCTTATGGCCCAAGAGATATAACTTCTGATTTATGAAATAAAATGAAAACAGAAAGATGAAAAGTATGCAGCTTTCCAGTTTTGTAGCTTCTTTCTAAAATCAGAGATAATTTTACAACCAAACTATCTTGCCAACATTGAAGTATGCAGTTATGATTTGGAATCTTGCATAAAATCTAATGCAAACACTTTGTTCTATGAAACACATGGAAAAGTAAGATGTGATTTGAATCATGTGGAATGATAGAGAAAAGTATCTGAATGGAGAAGGTAATAGATTTATGCTTTTTATTTTATTCTTTCTTTTACTTGTTTCTGTCATTTGACTGTGGCCATGCTAGAGCATTGCCTTAAGTCAAACAAATTGACCTTAGGACTTATTTTTTGTAAGCCTAGTACTTATTTTATCGGTCTCTTTTGCTGAAATGCTAAGTTGCAGGGACGTAAACACACCAACATCGGTTGTCAAGCCATGGTGGTGGTGGGGGGACAAACAAACACACAAACACACGCACACACACACACACTCACTCACATGCACACACACACACACACACTCACTCACACACACACATACATACACACACATGCATATATTCGATGGGCTTCTTTCAGTTTCCATCTACCAAAGCCACTCACAAGGCACTTGCCCAAGGTGTCACACAGTGGGACTGAACCGGGGACCATGTGGTTGGCAAACAGGCTACTTACCACACAGCCATGCCTGCGCCTGAAGACATTATAATTATAAAAATACATTATTGTGGATGTGGGCCTGTCGCATAATATATCTGAAGGTTATATACAGGCAGAGGTAAGAAGTTTGTTTGCCAACCCAACTGCATTGGTTCTGGGTTCAGTCCCACTGCATGGCACCTTGGGCAAGTGTCCTCTACTATAGTCATGAGTCAACCAAAACCTTACGAGTGAATTTGGTAGATGGAAACTGAAAGTAGTCTATTGTATATGTGTGTGTGTGTGTGTGTGTGTGTGTGTGTGTGTGTGTGTGTGTTTGTCTTCATCACTGGTGCTAGTTTGTTTATGTCCTCATAACTTAGTGGTTCAACTAAAGAGATCAGCAGAATAAGTACCAGACTTGAAAGATAAATACTAGGGTCGATGTGTTCAACTAAACATCTCAAGGTGGTGCTCCAGCTTGGCTGTAGGCCAATGACTAAAACAAGTAAAAGATAACAGGTAAAAAATAAGATAGCAAACATTTTATAATTATAATATAACAGGCAAGACTGAGTGGTTCTGTTAATTCTTCAAAGTGTAATGGTTATAAAACAGTTTGAAAAATAGACCCCCTTTGGTCATGAAATAACCATAGGATTGCACCAAGAAAGTTCCCGACTGAGGCACAAGTCCAGGCAAGTTTGTTTGCGGAAGACTAGCAGTCACCCATGCATATCAGCCGCCCCTCTCCATGCAACCAATGTTATCCAAAGGAAAGGAAAAGGCTGATACAGCCTGGCACCAGTGACGTTGAAACTCATTTCTACAGCTGAGTGAACTGGAGCATTGTGAAATGAAGTGTCTTGCTGAAGAACACAACACACATACCTGTCCAAGAATTGAACTCACTACCTC